>NW_002475927.1:0-193921 GCF_000189635.1 Tetrahymena thermophila SB210 | reverse complement strand
CAACCCCAACCCCAACCCCAACCCCAACCCCAACCCCAACCCCAACCCCAACCCCAACCCCAACCCCAACCCCAACCCCAACCCCAACCCCAACCCCAACCCCAACCCCAACCCCAACCCCAACCCCAACCCCAACCCCAACCCCAACCCCAACCCCAACCCCAACCCCAACCCCAACCCCAACCCCAACCCCAACCCCAACCCCAACCCCAACCCCAACCCCAACCCCAATTTTGAATTAAAAAATATTTTATGAGGATTTTAAAAATTTTATTTTCTAAATAATTTATTTTTAAATAGATTTTGAATGATGCAAAGCCTATTTACTTTAGTATATATAGAATATTAGTAATTTTTATAGCTATTTATTTTTATTTAAATTACATATAATTTGATCCACTAAAATTATGTGGCAAAAAATTATTAAATCCCAATAATAAAAATTGATTTGCTTGTTTTATGCTATCAAAATTTTTAATAATTGAAAATAAGCACCAATAACCTAAACAAAATCAATATAATTGATTGAGTTATTTTAATTTTATAAAAAATTAATAGATAAGGAATATCTCAGAGGTAGTGAACGAAAAAGTTTTTAAAGTAAAAGAAACTAGCTAATAGTAATACTTAATAACAAATTAAAAAGGTTTTATTGGATTTGTCATTTTATCCAGGTTGACTCATATTGATTAGGATATAGCAATTTGTTTCTTTTAAGCATTTTATTTAGCAGCTAAAGCATTTAGTTAGGTCAGTCATAGATAAAATTTTAAAGAAAGAATTAAATTTAAAATTTAAAACTCTCATAAAACCAATAAAATTAATTGAATTTATTCAATGAAACAGCATTTTATTGGTCCTTAGACAGATGATTCTGTCCAAACATTTGGAGTAGGTTCAATAATAGGAACTAAGTTTAGACTAGAAGAAAAAATTGGTTAGGGGTCGTTTGGTATGATTTTTAAATGTATAAATATGGAAACGCAAGAAGTGTTTGCAATCAAATTAGAAAAGCGTAACCAAAGGCATTCTAGTATGCTCGTGAGAGAAATAAAAGTTATGATGGAAATGAAAAATGATAAAGGTTTTGCTAAGATGTAGACTTATGGAAAAGACGAAGAATATAATTATGTTGTAATGTCATATTTAGGAAGGAATATAGATTCGCTCCTTAAGAAATGCGGAGGTAAGTTTTCTACTTAAACTGTTGTTAATTTAGCAGATTAAATGATTAGTCGCTTAGAGGCATTGCATAATAAAAACTTAATACATCGTGATATAAAACCAGAAAATTATGTTATAGGCTACGGTTCTAATTTTACTGTAGTACATTTAATTGATTTTGGATTAGCTAAATACTATAAGGATTCTGATGGAAACCACATACCTTTTATAGAAAAGAAAGGTATGATAGGAACAGCGAGATATGCTTCAATTAATGCTCATTTAGGTCATGAGTAGTCAAGAAGAGATGATTTAGAAGCATTAGGTTACGTTTTGCTGTATTTTGCAAAAGGAAAACTACCCTGGCAGAATATATATGCAGACACTAAGGATGAAAAATACGAAAAAATTAAGGCTATGAAATAGTAGTATACCCTTGAGTAACTTTGCGAAAATCTTCCTAATGAGTTTGTATAGTACTTTTAGCATGTTAAATCTTTAGAATTCGAAGAAGCTCCTAACTACGCAATGTTAAAAAAGCTTTTTGCAAAGATGGCAGCAGATAAAAAATTAGAAAATTAGATTAATACTCTTGATTGGGAGTCTTTACCAGACTATAGGCAAAGAAAAAAATACCAAACAGTTGCAGCATTTGGAGTACATTCAAAGAGTTAGAGCTAGACAAACATAAGTAACAACAACATTAATGTTTCTCCAGTTTAGAATTAAGCAAACAAGAAATTAGATGAAAAAGATAAATTAAATAACAAAAACAATAACAATAATAGCAATAGTAATAGTAATTAATAAAAATAACAATAGCAGTAACAAATGTAAACAATACCAGCAAACTAAAATAACAATGCAGATAAATAGTAAACAAAATAGGATACTAAAAATCAAAATAGTAATAATAATAATAATAATAATGGCTCTCCTAGTCCAAGTCAAAAAAGCACTCAAAATATAGCAAATTAACCATAAGGTTAAAATGTTAACAATTAAAAAAGTAACAATAAAATAGAAACACTGTAGTTAATAAAATTAGAAAATTCCTAGTTAAATATTAATTCTCATGATAAATTAGGAAGTTACAGTAAACAAAACCATGAAGAATTTAATGAAACTTCTTTAAACAATCTTGGTATTCCAAGCAGGTAAGAACCAATGTCGAACTTAAATCCTTTAGCATAGAATTATTTGAATGTGCCACACAATGAAAAAGTTTCAGTTATGAGCGCAAATAGTGGTGGAACATCCAAATTAAATAATTATCCATTTTCTGAAAGTGAAGATGTAACAGACGAAGAAAGCATTAAAGTCGCTGGGCTTATATCTAAGGAAAATAGTATATTAAATCCTCATTAAATGCTTTAAGATATCCGTATTCGTACAAGCTAGCTTCACGTTACAAAAGGATCCCATCACGATTTAGAAGAAACTCCTAAACTCCCTTCTAGTAAACCTAGCAAACCTGGGTATCACCCTCCTTTACTAATTGGGTCAGAAAAAAATATAAAAGATTTTAAAAAAATGGGAACTTACATGGGAGAGAATGTAAGTGATTTAAATAGTGACAATAATCGTGATATTAAAATATTCGAAGTAAAAAGTGCTTTTAAAATGGGTAAAAAGTGATAGTTGGTTTAGATCTTTTCAATAAAAGATTAAATTGAAATCTAATTTATTTAATTTTCAACTTTAAGCAGCATACATTAAAATATCTCTTACTAATTTATAACATAAATGAACAATAAGCTAAATTAAATTAGGCGTTTTTAAATTTGCTTTTAATTTCATCAGATTTTTTTTCCTATTATTGATTAATCTATCAAAAAAATTGGCCAAAATTATAGAGCTTTGAAGAATATAATTCTAATTTA
Organism: Tetrahymena thermophila SB210; assembly: GCF_000189635.1. Classification (NCBI taxonomy): domain Eukaryota; phylum Ciliophora; class Oligohymenophorea; order Hymenostomatida; family Tetrahymenidae; genus Tetrahymena; species Tetrahymena thermophila. The sequence continues at coordinate 190,874 of NW_002475927.1, read as the reverse complement.
TTTAAAATGTTTCGATTTATGGAAAATAATTAATTAAAAGAAATATTAATAAATAAATATTGGCTGGCTAACTAACTAACTAAATAACTAACTTATAATGAGCTTTTATATTTTTTAATGAAAAAATACTTAAAAATAATTTCTGAAAAGTACTCAAAATATAATAATAAATAAACTATTAAAATGTAAAAATATTCAATATGTATGATTTTTATTAAATCCTTAAATATTATCTATGTATTAATCAATTTAACTCTTTCTTCCATCAATCCATCAGTAAAATTAATTAACTAAATTATTTAAAAATTAAATATAAAAGACACAATTAATTTTAAAATATAAAAAAATTATACATGCAGTTTTATTATTTCTTATAAAGTTCATTCAATTATTTATTTATAATTTTTACTTTTAAATTGAAAAAATAAATTAACTTTTATATTTAAGCAAATTATCACCATTGTTTGTTTTAAATTTTTACCTGATAAAAATAATATTTTATTTTAAAATTATTTATTGATTAATTGCAAATACTTGCCCACTATATTATTGCTTAATGTTGCATAATATTCAATAATATAGTGAAAATTATAAAATATTAAATTAAAGGCAGATTGGTTTATTTATGTCTATTTATCTATTTATTTATCTTCTCAGCGAAAGTTCTATTAAATTTATAATTTATCATAAGTAGAAAAAAGAGTAATAAAAATAAAAGAATATCTATTTTTTAAGTATTTAGTAAATATTAACATAAAATGTCAAGTTCCTTCTTAAAAAACTTTAAAAATTTGATATAAAAATAGTATTAATGTGAAATAACTGAATCAATTAAGGTATATTCTAGATTATTTGATGATTTTTCATTTTTTTAAAATTAAATTTTTATAAATAAAGATGAAGTAGCATTTATTTAAATTTAGAAAGGAGTATGAAATTAGGGACCCTGATGTTATATAAAGATTCCCAAAAAAGGAGTTAAAAAGCTTTATTAAAATAGAATGCCCTATCAACACAAGGTAAATATTGCAAGTAGGAAAAAAAATGCTTAGTTTTTATTAATTACAAAAGTGATCAAAATTTGAAAGAATAGGAAGTATAGCAAAGTCTCAAGAGATTAAGAGCATTAAATGGAGTAAAAGAAGATTTAGTATGCTAAAATTGTAGCAAAAAAGAAACATGTAAAGTGATAAATTTTGTGCCTGAAATAAATGAAAATTCAGCAAAAACAAGTATGAGTGATTTGTTAACTTCTATGTACTATTTTGCAGTAGAATAAGAAAACAAAGGTTAAGTTTAAGTAGAAACAGATTAGGATAAAATTGAATAAGATATATAGGATTCTAAATCAGGAAAGAATAAAAAAAATCAAAAAGAGAAAGCTGATATTTCAATTCAAAAATACAGAGATTGCTAAAATGAATCCTCCTTTTATAAAAGCTGTTCCAGTGCTAATAAACTAACTGATACTATGCATTTATTATTAGATGACTTATATAACAATTTAGGTATAGAAACTAAGAAGTTTGTTAACGAGTACATTGAAGAAGAAAGAAGAAGGAGATTTATGGAAAGAATATATAGTAAGATAGGTAATGATATCGAATAAGATAATAAATTGAGAAAAAGAGAATTTTTTTAGAAATATGGATAATCTGAAAGTTAAAATAATGATTAAAGCGATGACGAAGCATCTGAAAAAGATCTTCATCCTTTATAAAAAAAAAATTTAAAATATAAGAAATAAATTTAAACTGAAGACTAAGACAGTCTTAATGAAAATGAAGATGACTCAGGAAATTTTGTTTAGGTAGCTGGTAAAAATTAAAGAAGAGACAACAGATCTTAGGGTAAAAATGACTTACTAGAAAAGATAATGAACACAAACTAGTAAGAAGGAAAATAGTTCAATTAAATGAGAAAGCAATATAGGAATTAAAACAATCAGTAAGAGGGTGAAACTGAAAATTAACCATATCACAAATAAAGAAGAGAAGGAAATTAGAACCAATATTAAGACAATTAAAGATAAAATCAACATAAATATTAAGATTCTTACAAAAACAAAGAAAATGATAAAAAGTTGAATTATTCTGATAGAAAAGGCAAAGAATACCATTAAGATAAAAATAGATATCAAGATAAAGACTATTAAAAGGATTTAAAAAAAAGAGACCAAAGTAATTATAAACAATAATTTGATAGTAAAATGTAGTAAAACTTCTAAGAAGTCAATGATTAGCTCAAAAAAGGAAAATAAGAAAAGACTTCATTTGATAAGCTTTAGTAATTAGACGATAGTAAGCTTTCAAGATTTATGTATAAGGATTAGAAAGAATAAAAAGCAAAAATAGAATAGGAAAGTCAACTAAAAGCTTAGTTGAAGGAACAAAGAGAGGCTAAAAAATTTGAGGATGAGTAAATAATTTTTCCCTTTTTTTAATTGTAATAATATTTTAAATAAAATAGCTTCAAATTTGTCCAAGAGCTAGTTCAGGAATCAGATGATATGCTTGTTAGAGAAGCAGATAAGAAAAGATAACCAAAGTTTTCTAAAGGTTCATTTAAGTTTTCAAAGACAATCAAAAAAGAGTGATGAAAAATCTATTTAAGTATAAAAGTTGCCATTTATTATTTAAAGTGTTAGATATTTGTTAAATGTTGAATATAATTAAAATGAAATTACAAGCAAAAGAAATATGAACAGTTCTTAATAATTGTATAAGAAAAATTATTAGGAGTGAAAGAAATTTAATAAATGTAAAATTTGTAAATATTTATTTTGATAATTTAAGATAAGTAAATAATTCAATAAAATAATGAATTAATAAATATGTACAAAATAGTTAAATGTGTTTAAATATAAATTTTTATTATAAATCAAGTATTTACTTATTTTAAAAGCTCTTTATTTATTTGTGATGTAACAAAATATATCAATAATCTCTGTTTATACAAAATAAAAGTATTGATTATAATTGACTTAGATAAAATTTTAGTGGCTTTTCTTTATCATTGATTTATTGATCTCATAAAATTAAAAGAGAGAGATAATTTGATTAATTTGTAATAAAGAATAAAGTAGCGTTTCTATTTATAAAAATTTTTTTAGTTACATTAAAGATCAATTCAGAATGAGTAGTGCAGAGATTGTAAGAATTAAAGTCATTTTAAGTCTTGCATTTTAACCTATTATTTAACTTATTAGAATGGAATTTAAGAAAATAGCTTAGAAAGAGAAGATTTAGGAAATATAAGAAGTAGAAGAACTTGTATTAGCTAAAATTAAATTTCGAACGATGATATATTTAAAGTATGATTGTCTTTAAAGCTCTTTTTCAGTGTTTTGAAGTCTTAATTTATTTTTCAAAAGGAAGATGAATAGTTGCATAGTTAAAAGCATCTAGAAAATACTTCAAATCAGATAGATGATAGTATCATAGAATAATATGAACATATCATATATGAGCTTACTTTAAAGCTAAAGGAATTATAGGATTATTTAGCTTAAGAGGATGAAAGAAATGAAATTTACTAGGAATATGCAATTAATTCAATTAAAGAAGCACATACCTGCCCATTTAATTGCTTTAAAGGATAAGAAATTAAAAGCGTTGACTGCATGTTTTAGATACGAGAAGGAAGTAGCACTAATACTAGTAAAGATTTTTTAGAAGTTTAAATAAGAGATAAAAACCTAAGCACTCCTGGGAATATCAATTTTGTCCAAGATAAGTAAAAAAAGGCCAATCTCTTTTTATAAAAGAAATTAGAAAATGCAGGGAAAGAGATTGAGAAAACGAAATAATCGTATTAAAATAAACTAGATAACCTTTAATAAACCTATGACTAGTTGCTTTTGTAAGTAAATTGTAGGTAAGATAAAGAAGATTTATAAAGTGGATAAAAAGAGGAGTTATCAATAAAATTACTTGAAATCGAAGAATAAAATGTAAAATTAATTGAAAAGTTGTATAATAAATCTTATTTGTACTTTTATTTTTATTAGAAATTACTAAAGTAAAATTACTGCAAAATATAAGAATTTGTAAAAGAAAAATTCAATGTAGAGTTAAGCGAAGAAATGGATGACTTTGAATCTGATAAGTTATCTAATTAGATTGAAGAATGGGAAAATCTTCTAACCAAAAATAAAAATGATTACTTCAAGATAGAAAGCGAATTAGATTTACTAAAAAAAGATTTACAAGTAAAATAAAAATCTTTAAATTAAAGAGAAAGTGAGCATGATGCGTTGATTTAGAAAATAGCCCAAACTGAAATAATGCTAAATGAGTACAAGTAAGAAAGAAACCACTTGAGTGAAAAGTTGTAGTATGAAGCGTAGAAAATTAGTGAAATAAATTAGTGTTATGTAAATTCATTTTAATGAATGTTATTCATATTTATTTTTTTATTAAATAATAAATAGAAAAATGATATTCAAGAAATATTATAGCTATTAGAAGGGGGAGAGAAAAATGAAAGTAGTGATATATAAGAATTAAAAGATAACATCATCTATCAAATTAGGGTTATTTAGAGAGACGTCAAAAAGATGGATATCCATAAAAAGAGTATAGAGAAATTAGATGAAGAGAATTTCTAGATGAAATTAGAAATATAAAAAACCAATTCACTAAGCAACAATCTTGAAAAAATAAGAAACGATTACGATTAATTGAATTATAAATACCTTCAAGCTTAAGAGAAGATAATGATCCTAGAATAAGAAAATTAGAGGATGATTAGAGAAAAATAGACATCTGATGAAATTCAAGTTGAAAATTTAAAATCTTTGAATTAAAAATTAACTTAAGAGTTAGCTTCTTTGCATCAAACAAGATCAAGAGAAAACAGTGACTTACAAGAGAAAATAGAGATGTTAAATAGCAAGATTTAAAATATTAAAAAGGAGAATAAGGATTTAAAAGAACTTATAAGGAGCAGAAACAACACATAGGAAAATTGCTAAGAAGAAAAATATAATTAAGAAATATAAGACTAATAATTAGCACAGAGACTAGATACAATTGAAGAAGTAAGAAAGGGAGAAAGCTTAGATTCTGATAATAGAAGTTCATTTATTCTTTCTTTGGAAGATAAAAAGTTAGATATAGGTGATGATCCTAACAGTATACATTCTGTAAACTCAGAAAGCGATTCTCTTACTGACATAAATTGTGTAGAAGAAGATCATAAATATATATTTTCTCTAAATAATTTAAAATAAATAAAAAAAGCTTTTTTACAGATTTACAAAAAAATAAAAGAAGATAAAGTATATGCTGAATAAACTGCTATAGACACTAAAGTATAGCTAGCTGAAATGACAATGAATAAAGACTACTTTGAACATAATTTTATCAAATTGCTTAAGAAAATAAAATGAAATTGATATAAAAATAAAGCCAGAAATAAAAAAATGAAAAAAAAGTGATTAATGAATTAAGTAATAAAGCTAATTATAAATTTTAGTTAAAACTAATTAATAAAAAATGAATTCAATAAATCAATGAGCAATAAATTCTAAAAAATACCTATTTCAAAAAACAAATAAGTTAGTAAATAAATTTAATAACTAACTATTTATTTTATTATTTCAAATGTTTACTTTCTTTTAAATATATTTTAATCATATAATTTTATTAATTGAATATTTGTAAGTCAAAACTACAAAATATTTCCTTTTCTCATCTACATTTCTTTATTTATTAAAGTTTGATTAGCTTTTAATCTAAAATTGTAATTAGTCTAATTGATTTTTCAAAAAATTGATATAAGCAAACCTTTTGTAAAAGTCAAAATTATTACTGTACATTTAAGGCCATAATTTTAATGTTTTTTATTAGTGATTAAAATCTGTAATTTGCAATATCAAACCATCTTATAGCTAACTTGATACAACCAATAAAATTAAAACTTGTTATTTTATCAATTTTAGCTCTTTTTAATTTTTGAATAGTCATTTTACTTATATAATTAAAATATATATTTGTTAATAAGTAGATCTGTCTACTATTAACAATTTTTATATTTTTCATTAAAAAATGAATGAAGCCATCTAAAAATTATTTGCAATTTCCATTAGTTTAGTTCTTAAGTTTTATTTAAAAAGTAAGTATATCAGTCAAGTAATTTATAAAAGATAATAATAAAATATTTTACAGATATATAAAAAGTAAAATATGAAAAAAACATTTGTGTTGTTTATAATTTAAAAGTATATTTTATGTTTATTCTTTTCTTAACTTAATGAATTTAAGAGTATAACAAATATTTTATACTATTAAACCATAAGTTTTTAATTTTCAGCACGAGATGATCCAAAGGATTTCCATCTTAGTGCTTCATAGTAAAAAGATAAACTTTTAAAATATATCAATTAAATTGTATTTAAATACTTTTATGTCAAATGCAATTTTCATCATTCATTCACTCATTTTTCAACAATTGATTTGATTTTTTGCATCACTAAACCAACATTTTAAACCCTAAGACCACCATCTCCATTATTTTTACTATGAACTCTTTAGTTTATAAAAAAAATTAATATAAGGCTTATTATAAAAAAAGTATTACAGAGTCCCATTTTTGCCATTTACATAGATATCGAAACATCCTGTATATCCTGCTATTTATTTTCCGACTACTGTTGCTGAAGGGTAGATTTATTCAATGCACTTTTTAGCGTAGTCGAACATATTTTGATACCCTCAGGACCCGCAATATTCTATCAAGACTTAAAACTTAAGATTCTTGTTGGTTTATATCTATTTTACGTCTTCAGGAACAGTAATATTTGCTCCCATTTTAGATTAACTTATAATATTTTTTGATTTAATATTTATTGAATTTACAGTATTAAGATTACAATCAAGGATTTAAAATAGAGGTACATATATCAAATAGAAAAGGAACACAATAGAATAATTCTAATATGCGTCATTAATATATATATTACTTGTTAGCAAAATATGTGAAATTAAATTCTAACAGAATAATGAAAAAAGAAATTCTTTAGAATTTTTTTAAATTAAAGAAAAGTTTTTATTCATATTATTTGTTCTTTTTAAGATATGAAAAATAAATTTATCAACGATTTAAAATTATTTTTCTGAGTAACTTTCTATGTAACTTATTAATAGTATCAGAGTAATCAATAATGTCATAACCTCCTAATACAAACGAAGATAAATTAGCCTTTTTTTAGTTTTTCATTTTTTCTTCACAAGGATAGCAGGCAGAAAAGCTATTATTCAATTCTTTTCTAATTTTATCATTTTCTTGAATTGCTTTGAGTTTTTTATCAAACCTTTCTTTCATCGTAGTGTTTCCCCAACTATTTGTATTGTTATAGCTTATGCTTCTTCGCTTATACTCTTTTTATTCATTCATACTGGAGTGGTTATTTTATTATGCTGTTCCTTCTTACTGTACTTAGATTTAATTTTTTTTTAAAGGTTATAATCTCATATGATAAGGCTAAAATAGTTCTTAAAAGTTGCTACTTTAATTAGAGAGAGTTATTTAATTATATTGTGATGGTGATTATATTTAATTTCTAGATTTTTATTAAATATGATTTATGGGTTGCTGGTAAACATTATCTTATTTAATAACTTATTGATTTGTTTTTATATTAAAATCATCTAAAGTGTTAACATCTTCTTAAGAGACATCTTTTATATTCTGTATCTGATTTTCCATATTATCAAAGTATTTATTTTAACTTAAATTGTAGCTTTTTTATTTGTACTATTATTATTATCTTTTTTAACTTGAAAAATTTGCATTTGTATTCGATCTTTGAGATGAGTCAAGTAATGAAGGTAAATGCTCTTCGTTTTCATCATGAGCCTTTGTAGGAGTCATTAGGTTTTACTTACTTCTTACAGGAAGCTAAAAATTGATAATATCATGAATCTAAATTGGTCTTATATCTTGTATATTTAACACTTAAGCTTTACCAAGAGTATCAAATGACGAAATAGCAAAATAAACTCTTCTCAAAATAGTAAGCAACCTTTAAATTATTTTAATTTAAAAAATTAAAATTTATTTTTAAATTTAGATAAATCACTAAAATTAATCTTTTATATAAGCTTAAACTTAAGTGATAAAATAAATCCTTTGTGAATTTTTCTTTGGTAAAAAAATTTTATATTAAGATATATAGAGAGGCATTTTATTAAAAAATAAAATTTACTAGCTTTCATTTAATGATTTTATGAGGCTCCCAAAGAGTTATAGGATATGTAGGCCGAATGTTTCATAAGATACTTGCTTTGGATTTGTTGTCTAATAAAATTTGTTCGTTTTATTTTATGGTAGAGATTTAATGATAATAATTTACGTTAAGATAATTAGCTATCAGACCAAAATTTTTATAATTAATAATAAATTTCAAGGATTCATTGATACAATTTAAAAACTATTTGTATGCATCGACATTCATTTCATATATGAAACAATTTGAAAAAGTAATTTTGCTTGCTAATCCACTTTTATTCGGATCATATCTGTACGCGAGATGCCAAAACTAGATTATTACAAATGATTAATTACTTTATAGTTATTTTTTTGATACCTTAAGAAGAATAGATTAAATCTCATGCATGTTTAATATGTCTGTTAAACGTAAGTGTATAAAGTAGTCATTAGTTAGCTTACTGTCTGTAAATTAAACAAAATATCATTTTAAAAAGTTATCTTAAATGATATACTTTAAAAAAATAAATTTACCCATTTTTAATATATAAAATTTTTATATCAGAAACTCTGTTAGATTTATTTACTGCCAATCATCAAATAATTATTTAATTATTATGAATCTACAAGTAATAGATATATCAAAAAAAATTTACAATTTTAATTATTTAATCCAAGCTAATTAAAATTTGAATTGAATAAATGATTGATTAATTGATCTTAGTTTGTCACCAAATAAATTAAAATAATAAATTTTTATCCAAATATTTAAGCAAAAGTATTTTATTTAATTTAATAAATATTTTATTTTAAAATTGAATTTAAAAATTAAAATATTTAATTTAAGAATTTGTAAATTTCATATAAACCAAAATAAATCACAATTTTTTATTTATTTATTTGTTTGTTAAGCGAAATACTATAGATATATATTGATCTATCTATATTATTTATTTCTATTTAGCGAATAATTTCATATTAAAAATTTTATTACTGATATTTAAGCAAAAGTATTTAATTTAGTTTAATAAATATTTTATTTTAAAATTGAATTTAAAAATTAAAATATTTAATTTAAGAATTTGTAAACTTCATATAAACCAAAATAAATCACAATTTTTTATTTATTTATTTGTTTGTTAAGCGAAACACTATAGATATATATTGATCTATCTATATTATTTATTTCTATTTAGCGAATAATTTTTATTGCTTATTAAAAATTTTATTACTGGATTTATTTACTTATTTATTTTCAGTCAGTTTTTGATGTTTGTTTTCTAAAGATCATGAATAGGAGCTATTTAAATATGTTTAGATTCAGGTTGAACTTGTTTAATGTTTTTCTAAGAATCTTAAATGATCCCACCAACTATTTCTTTAACCTGACTTATTTAGGAATCTAAGGCTACTTATAACTAATCTAAACGCTTATGATTAGTAAGTACTATTAAATCTACAATAAAGAATATAACGAAAGAAATCAACAAGTATATTGGGTAATAATGTATTAATTTATAATATAATGGACTATTGTATTTATTTTTTTATATTTTCCACCAAAACACCTTAAATTTGTCTTTTTACAGATTCTCATTGATATGGTATTCTTCCCTTATTTTTATGCTGTCTTCTAAAAATTTTATTTTTTGCTAACAAATGAGTTAAATGTTATCCAAATCTGACTGATTCAATGATTTCCAAGAAAGAAGCTCATTATTTTCAAATGACTATATTCTTCTTTGAAGCACTATTGAAAACTATTTGTAGTAATCAGATATTAGTTATTGTTGTAGATAATCGCTATTGTTAATATTTTTTATCCATGTTTCCATTTATTATCTGAATTCGGGAATGTTTGATTTAGAATTCTCTAAACTCTTTAGCATTTACACAGTATGGAGTTAATCGCTATCGGATTTTTTGAAAAAGAAACAGTTATATTATTTATTAAATAGTTATGTTTCACACTCTTGCAAGTATAATTTATTTCTTCTTTATGCTAGCTATTTAACTATTCTAATCATTAATACTAATTTTCTATAAGAAATATCTAAAGTACTTTTAATAATTTACAAAAATTATTATAATATTGTTATTAATTTTTCTATAGATATTAAGAATATTAAAAATTAATAATAGAAATTCTCATAAAAAATAAACAATACCCAGCTCAATAGAGAACATATTGAGCTAGAGTTTTGGCATTGCAAGCCATTTTAGTAATTTTGAACTATTAAAAAATAACTTATTTTTTTTAAAAAATAGTATTAAAAAATTAAAATCTATAAATATTTTCTTTATGAATATTTAAAAATGTAATTTATTAAAAATTTTATTAGTTAGGGTTAAGTTTATTGATTAGTTAATTATAGTTTTAAAATAATTGGGATAACAATGTAAATGTGCTGGCCGTTCTAGTTTTCAGCACATGATATGCATAGTGTCATAGGAATTTTTAATAAGGAACATTTTTGAATATCAATAATAAGTTTCGCATTTAAATATAGATTAGATAAATTCTTTTTATATTTACTTGTTTTAGAGACTGAATTATTTAAATAAAAATTTTTTATTATTTTTAAATCGGTTTTAAAGTGAAATTATTTTTTAAAATAAAAACAATCTTATTATATATAAATATGCATCTACTTCCTTATTCATTTAAAAGGAAAATTTAAAAATAAAGAAACAATTTTGAATTTTAATAATAAATTTCACATTTAAATATAAATTTGACAATTTATAAATATATTTACTTGTTTTAGAGACAGAAATATTCAAAATAAAAATTTTTATTACTTTTTAAATCAGTTTTTAAGTGAATTTATTTTATAAAAATAAAAACGATCTTATTCATTTAAAAGGAAAATATATAATATTAAAAATAAATAAAGTTCTGTTTTGCTGACTAATTTAACCAATAAAGTTCAACTAAAACAATAAAAATTTGTAATTGATTAAAAAGTTAATGTTTAAGTTTAAAATATATTTATTCGTCATCAAATTTAGTAAGCGACCTCTACTTTTTATTCTAAATTAAAAAATTTTATAATAAGTTTTGTGTATTATCACTGTCTAATGTAATTGTTAAATAAAACATCATGAAATTAATTAATCTATGCTTTAAGAAAGAGCTGTAATTACATTTAATTAAATTTTTTTAGAATATAAATAATACTATAAAAGTAGAGCTAATGAATATTTAGCCTTAAACCACTTTAAAAAGTATAATTAAAACAGCTTTAAATAGTTTTAGCTTTAAAATAAATGAGAATTAAAGATTTCGCATCAAGTAAGAGAAAGAGAAAAATATTTATACTTAAAATTTAGAGTAATAAGTATTCTAATTTTTTGAGTTTCTGATCTTTTTACTATTTTTAGTAAATGCTATTTATATCTCTTTATCTACTGATACCTATTAAAGTCTATTCATTACTTTTAGTCTCATAATGGCTCAAATTATAGAGATAATAATATACTAAAAAGGAAGGATTTAAAATTTTTAAATGAAGAATATAGAGATTATAACTATTGTAAGAATGTAAATTATTTTAACTCTACTAATAGAAATAATAATAATTCAGTGCTTTAACTTGTTTTTTATTTATAACTTTTGGATGTTTGCAATATACTTTTACTTATTTCATTGCTATTTGAAGTGCTTAAATTACTGTTAATATAAGCTGTTATCTACTAGCTTCTAAATATTCTATTTAGCAATAAGATTGTTATACCTTTAAAACATTGGGATACCTGATATTAAATATAAATATTCAATTTATTATTTTTTAACAGCTGAAAATAGTGATTATTAAGTGGTATCAGCTTAAAGCTAAAACAATTTTGAATATGTTTATAGAGAAATAAATATAAATGACCAAATAATGAGAGCTAAAATAATTTGTCTTACGTTTAGCATTATATTTTATTTATTGATTAATATAAAATTCTTTTTATTTGAGACTATAAAAATCTCATAAAGTTCCATTTAAAAAAATATAAAAAGTGAATCAAAGCTAATTTAATTTTATGAAGCAAGCTTAAATTTAGTGTCTGAAGGATTATTCTTAATAGGATAGTAAGGAAAAGTTTAATATTTTAATGAGAAGGCTAAATAATTACTAAGTTAAGATAAAAAAAGTATGAAGGATTAGCTTCTTTCACTCAAAATATAAAATCAAACATTTAATAATTCAGAGAAAAATCATGCATCAAACAAATAGAATCATGAAATATATGAAAGAAAATTAAATCAACAAAATATTTAATTTAGATAAAACGACACATCTCACTAACCAAATGAAATTGTAATTAATATGAACTAGTAATATGAAAACAATGCTACAATAGAAAGTAACCAATATGAAATTAGCAAGTTTAATAAGAAAAATTAGAATATAAATTAGTTGAATAATTAAAATAAAATTGATACAACAGTATTAAGAAATTAATAAAATTAAAAGCTAATCATCAAAGATGTAAATTATTTTTAATTCAAATTTTCTAAAACAAAAATAATAAAAACTTGAAAATTAATTATAAAAACATAAGATATTTTTTTCATTTATAAAAATAAAATTTAGAGTTATTTTTAATAATAAAAGGCTGTTAATTAAGATAAAAGTGAAAATATGTAAACCATAAACTACAGAGCAAATAATTAAACTAATATGAATTCCAATGATCAATCATTGGATTAAACAATGCAAAACAATTTTGAAGGTATATAAGTTAATATATATTTAATTAGATTGTATTTAATATTAAATCTTCAAATTTCTTTTTATTATTTTAATAGTTAGCGTGACTTAAGATAATATTTGTTTCATCTCAGTAAATAATAAAGAGTTATAAATAGAAAACTAAATTTAATATGAATAATCAGCTAAAAATGAAAATAATCAGGATAAACTTTAATAAGATTCTAAATAATAAAACAACTGTATCACTTAAAATAATAAATAAATTTTAAAAGATATCAATAATTTATTCAATTTAAAAAATTGTTAAAATTTAAATGATATTCTCATAAAAGCTTTTGATACTAAAAATATTTCAAAAATAACCAATATAGATAATCAATAATAAAATGTAAATACTATTTAAAATAACTAAAATTATTAGATTCTGGTATCACCATAGCAGATTCAAAAAAATTAAAAACTTAGATCTTAGAGCATATTTTTTAACTTTCAAACTTAATCAGCTATTACTGACAATAAAATGAATGTTTAATAAGACCTGGACTATCAAATTAAATTTCAAACCCTTTTATCAAATATAAAAGTAAATCAGACAAATGCTAATGAAAAAATTAAAGACCAGATTAAAAAAGTAAGTTAAAATAATTAGAATTATTTATATTTTATCAAAAAATAAATTATTCATCCATCCATCCATTCATTGATTTATCAGTTAAATTTATTATTTTTTATTTTAAAAATATTAATTAAATTTTTCTGATAATTGATAATAAAATCTATTCTTTTAAAAGAAAGAAAACTTATTATAAAGTGAAGATGCATCAAACATATTTGTTTAAATAGATGACAAAATCTACTAAATTAAATTATTTAAATTGAGTAAAAAACATTCCTTGAGCTATGAGAATGAAAATATGCCAAGCATATTATTTTTAATTAAAGAAGCTGCTATTTAAAGTTCTAGAAGTAAAGATGAAAATTCTAAAAAATATTAAACTCAAATGATAGCTTAGGTATCTCATGAGTTAAGAACACCTCTTAATTGTATTATGCTGATGCTTGAATAATTATAGCAAAAAATAAATTAAGAACTGAATAAGAAATATTTAAGGCCTTCAATAAATAGCTGTAATTTGCTACTAAGTCTAATAAATGATATTTTGGATCTTGCACAGATAAATGCAGGAAAATTTACATTTATTTTTTAGAAATTTCGTTTGTCAAAGCTTTTAAAAGAAACTATAAAATTGCTAAAATAAAAAGCTTAATTGAAGGGGATAGATATGATTTTAGACTATGATAAAAGCATTCCTAGATATATTATATCTGACCCTAACAGGTTAAGATAGATCTTGATTAATTTGATTGGAAACTCTTTAAAATTTACAAGAAAAGGAAGTATAACTTTAAAAACAACTTTGATAAATACTTAACCTGTCAGAATGGACATTTAGGTTATTGACACAGGAATAGGGATTCCATAAGAAAAATAGGAAGAGATTTTTAACTAATTTAATAAGATCTAAGATAACCAGAATAAATAACTAAACAGTAGTGGCTGCGGTTTAGGACTTAATATTTCAAATTAATTAGCTAAAGGAATCAGTATCAATGGCCAAGGAATCAGAGTTTAGAGTCAAGTAGGACAAGGCTCTACTTTTAGTTTTTACTTAGAAGATAAATAAATATTAAAATAAACTGAAAATTATATCGGATATTATAAAAAAGATAGAAGCAACCCAAAGTAAAGCAAATAAAACAGTAAAAAAGACGAGAAACAGAGAAAAAGAAGCAAATCGAGATCAATGATTAGCCAAAAATAGATTTGTTAATAAAATGGTTAAATTTTACCAAATTAAAACATATCGAAATTCTGTATATAATAAGAAAGAAATTTTGTTGAGTCTAACATATAAAAAAGAGGTTAAAAATTTACAAATAATCCAAGTAAAGGAGTACCAAATATAAGTGGTGGCAATATTAGAAAGATTTCATCTGATTTAGGGGTAGATACGAGGACAAACATATCATATAAAAAAGAAGAAATGTGCTCATCCTCTTCATTAAAGTAAATCAGTACTTCAAATAAATATTTACAGGAAGAAAATCAGAAAAAGAAAAACTCATCTCAAAATATAAAAAATGATAGCAGTTCTTTATCATCCTCTTCTTACTCTTCTTCTTAATCATCTCCTGAATCGTAAAAATCTTAATGTGTAAATAAAGATATATGTAGAAAATCAAGCAGACAATCTTAAATAAAAAGTGAGTAAAGAGAAAAAAAGTGCTCTATATTTGATTATATGACTAATCTAAGTTACAATAGCATCCGTTTTGACCAATTAAGCAATTTAGATAAAACTCACAAGACAAATAGCCAACAAAAACTTGGATCATTGCCTGATACCAGTAACAATAACATATCAAATAATAGAAAATTTAGTTAATTGAGTGCTATAGTTTAATCATAGTAACAGTTACAGCAAGCAAAGCCACAAATAAAGAAAACACATAGAGTCTAAAATAGATTCAATACTTAAATTATGATTTCAAAACTACACCAATTTGATTTTTAAAAAAGGAATGAAATCATTGTCTAAGAATTAACTAATTTTCAAGATCAATAATAATAATAAATCAATTAAACGAATAATTCAACATTTGATTAGATGAAAAATTGCATTGAAGATGAAAAGAATCAAAATGCAAGCATTCAAGAAATATCTTAATTAGAAAATTATGATGAAGAATTTATAGTTGAAATAAATTAAAAATTATCAGAAAGCACAATAAATTCAGATATTTATCAAAAAGATTTTGCAACTTAATAAAGCCAATAAAATTTTGAAAGGAAAAGCAGTTTCTATAAAAGAAGCTTCTCAAATGAAATAAGTTAAATTAAGTCAAGATCTAATAAGGATATGCTATCTGATTACCGTAAAAAAACACATATTGGCAAGAAAGATACAATAAATATGATTAAACATTTCTATGAGAACATCCAAAATACTTGTGATTGTTTTAGAATTTTAATAGTAGATGATAATCAATTCAATGTTTAAGCTTTGAAATTATTTTTGAGCACTTATTTTTATTCTTCAATAGATGTAGCTTTTGATGGTGAATAGGCTATAGAAAAAGTATAAAATTATCTAAATTTAAATTCAGAATGCGGCTGCAGGTAAAAAATACTTTCTTATTATTGTCTAAAATAAAAGAAACGTTCTTTACTACTATCTCAAGATAATTACAAAAATCAAAAATTTTTATTAAATTTATGGTAAAAATAAATTAAAAGGCTAAATAAATATTCAAATAAAATTTATTTATTTAATCCCCAAATATAATTTATAAATAAAGCTATTTATTTATTTAATTTCATTATTATTTTAAATATTTATTTTAACTTTTTAAATAGAGAATATGATTTGATATTCATGGATATAGAGATGCCTTTGCTAGATGGTTTTTAGACATCAATCTAAATCCACAAAATATTATCAGATAAAATTAATAATCCAAAGACAGTTATCATAGCATCATCTGCGAATGATGAATATCAAGAAAGCAACCTAAAAAAGTATAAAATTGATTATTAAATAGAAAAACCTGTCAAAAAAAAGTAATTAGAATAAGTATTAATAAAATGGGCAAACGACATAAAATTTTTATTAGCAATCACATCTTCCCTTAGAAATATAGAGTTTAATTGAATGTTTAAATTCTAAAGATAGAATAATAAATTCAATAAAATGTAACAAAAATATATCAATTAATTAATTAATAAAAAATACGTTTGCAATAAAGAAGTGTAACTTTAATTTTATCCTTTTTGAAATAGATAATAATCTCCTTAGAAAATTTTTTGAATAATTAATAAAATTATATTGAGAAAAAAAATCAGATATATTAATTATTAAATTGCTAATGGATGATTTTTTATCTTAATAAATTATGCTAAATTAATTCAAACTTGTTTATTTTGGAAATGGATTTTTCTTTTATAAGAAATGAATAAAATTTACAAAATTTAACTTTTATATTTATCATGTGAAGTTATTTTATGTGTTACTCATATTTTTTTATTTGGCAAAGTTATGTGAAGAATTAATAATATTTTTTTATGTAGACACTTTCCTATCCTATTTTGGATTAGATTAATATAAAAATTGATATAAGAATTTTAAAATATTGATAATAATGAGATAATTTTATTTTACTTAGACGCCTTAAATATATTAAAAAATAAAATTTTGAGCATTTGCAACAATTTACAATTTGAATATTTTCTTTGGGATTATTGTAAAAAGAAAAAATTAGGCCTTACTGAAAATCAATTAAATTTTATTTTTATCCTTAAAAATGAATCTTAAAAGTAAAAAATTAAAGTAATAATTATATTAGAATGATTGTAAGCAAACCTTTTATTGCTTTATATTATTCGTAATTACAAATCAGATAATAAAACCTAATCTGAAATTACAATATACATTTGATCATTGTATTCCCAGTAAATAAAGTAAATATTTATTTATTTGCTCACCAAAAAAATTTTAATTAGGGTCTCTAAATTAAATATCAAAACCTTTGTAACATAAGCATTTAAGTTGCGGTCATTATATCTTTTGAGAATTATTAACGTATCCAATTTTTGCAATAGTACGTACAATGTATCTGTAAATTAAGATATGGGGAAAAAAGTATTCACTTAATTATTTGTTTATTATTCATCAATAAAAATTTTAGAATACAACTTTAATGAAAGTACCCTTAAACAAACACTAGAATTTTAGCCTGTAATTGATTTTAAAAAGAAATACATTTGATTTTGTTAAATGTTTAATTTAGTAATCTATCTCGAAAATAAAAATATAGAAAATGCATTCTAAAATAAAAAAATCTACATTATTACTATGCAGAATCTATATGAATACTAGGCCTAAGCTAATTGGTAATTGTAAGTATATAAGCTTTAATACTTGATAATACGTCAATTTAAACAAAAATTAATTATAAAAGCATTGGTTAATGACAGATAGGACAAAAATAAATCCATAGACTAAGTAAGATAGTGCTCGAATGAAAATTAAAACAAATTTTTGATCAAGGAAAAAATAAAATCAAAATTGAAAATTTAATAAAGTTTTCTGAGCAATTATTTAGGTTAACCAAAAAGCTAAACAATTTTTTATTAAAAATATTAATAGCCAATTAATATTTTGAGAAGCTTAGCCTCCTTAAAATAATTTGGTCTTTTTTACCATATATAATTACTTTTCCGTAACTAATAACTCTAATAAATATACTCACTTGTTTCGAATAGACGATTTCTATTACTAATTTAGTGAATTTTTTAATTATTTCCCCACTATTCTTAATGAGAATTCTATATTAATTAATCATTAAATTATTAACCATTTTTATACTTATTAGAATGTTTCTAATATTTTTACAAAAATAACAAAAACCTTTCAAATAAAAAAAAATATTTTATACAAGACAATTTTTAGGTTTATTTTTTATTCATCTCAAATAATTTGATTTATAAATAGTTATCTTTCATCAAAAATGAGATGTTCTCAGATTATGTAAAATAAAAATTATTATTTTTATAAATCAAAGTGATAGAAAGTAAATTTTTATAACCTTTTTTTTGCTTTTATTGGTTTAATTTGTATTATATCTAAAGGTTATTTATGATAATATTGTAAAAATCATAATTAAATAATTAAGCAAGATGTGCTTGTTTACTGACCTTTTTTTGAATAGAAAGTCAAATTAAATTAAATTAGTAAGACATGTAGCTTTTGTATATTAGATTATATTGATCTTAATCTTTTAATAAGTATTTTATTCAACTTAGTAATCAAAAAAATTTGGTAGGAATTGAGGAGCATTCACTAAGATAAATTATCTTTCTGAATATATTAATCTTAAGTATAATACTGAGCAAAGCAAAAAATCTAAATAAAAATCCTATAGGAAGCAAGTTTTAGACAACCTATTTAGATATTTCTTTTATTATTGGAAATAATCCTTTTCGGAATTAATTTATAAAGAATAATTAATTTCTGAAATTTTTAATTTTAGCTATCTCAGCTTTAAGGTGATATTATTATTTCAGTATAACTTATATTTAAATGTTTATACTGGCTCATAACTTATTATAAATCAAAGAGCTTAATTTCATAAATAAATAGATATAAATATCTTACTCCAATCAGAGCAGAAATAAAAAACAGCTTGTAAATTTTCACATAAAGATAATTATTAAATAACTGCTTCAGAGAAAATTTGTAAAAACCTGAACAATTTACTGTAATGATTATTCTTTTATGGACCTTTAGTTTAAAAATAAATAGCAAATAAGTGTGCGACACACAAATAATCTATTTAATTTGTATTTAAAATAAGCAGAATATCTTCATTTAGCATTAATTTTAGAAAGTATTGGAGGGTAACTATAAAATCTTACTTCTATTCAAAAAAATGGGCCAACAAATTAATATTTTAATAAAATAATAGTTAAACTAGCTATAGAATTGTTTATGCAATGTTTATTAAATTTTTATCGAGCAAAATTCTTACAATTAGAATAAATAAATGATATCCGCAATCATATTTATTAATGGTAGGTTATGCAAAAGCAAATTACTAGCCAGCTATTTTAAGTAAGCAATTATTTTTAAATGAATTTTTTTTGTTTCAGTATCTTAAGGGGTTCGCTTCAAAAGTAAATTAAAGGGGAAAAATACCAATCATTTTTCCTTTGCTAGTAAATATAAATAATCAAAATTTTTTCTTCTTTAATTTTTCTGATATTTACTAGTTTATCTATTTCCCCACTGAGTTGATAAATTAGAAAATTAAGAAAGTACTTACCCGATCAAAATAACTCTATTTGTATAATTATTGTATTCGGACTGCAAGTATAACTTATTCATAAAATTTTCATTTAAGGAATAATAGCGCTTTTCAAATTTGGGCTGTATTTGTTTTAGCTAAACTTAAATTACTAAAGACTTTCATTTATCTTAGAAACCAACTTACTCTTTTATAAAAAAAGGGAAAATTAATAAAAAAATATTTAGATTTAACTTGCCTTCATTTTTCATGAAGCACATGCACTACGAAAATAAATTTTGAATAAGCTGAAACTGAATATAATTGATTGATATTATAGTAATGAGTATGATTTCAGAAATTTATAATAAAATTTAATTGTACTGAATTTAACCCCAAAACAGCAAAACATAGTTAGTTATAGTTTCCAAAGTGATAAATAAGGGTAAATTTCAATTTTCTTATTAGCACTGTTGCAATAAACTTAAAAATTTATTTAAATTTTAGAGTTCTAATGTTTCAATAAGGTAAAAATGTAATATAGGTTAAAATAAGAAATTTATTTATTTTTAAGAAAGAAGGTGGTAAACCAATCTTCAAATCAAAATTTTAGTAATATTTTTTTAGAAGGTTATGATCAAATCAGACTTTTATAGGCAAATTATTTTGATTTACAGCTAATTAATTCTCTTGGCCTCTAATTTTCCTTCTTTTTAATGTTATATTTAAATTGATAGCAATATAGACCAATCTCAAAAATTATTATTAAATAGAGAAATCAATCCTTTGGAAAATAATAATAATTATTATAAAAAAAAGAAAATTAATTAAAAGAAAAAATTAATATTACCTCGAAAAAAGGTAAGAAAAACCAGCTAACAAGCAAATAAAAAACAAACAAACAAACAAAAAAAAGTTAATTAAATACTTAAACCATAAATTAATAAATCAATCTAATTTATTAACAATCAATTCTTACAAATTTCAAAAATACTAGTAAAACAAATAATTCATCTAAAGCCACTGAAACATTAAAATACCTTCTGAATTATTAAACTCTTCTCATAGTAATAAAATCAAAAACTCTAAGTATCTAATCATAATACAAATAAATAAATAAAAAATGAGTCTTTTTGAAAATATATAATACCTCAATAACTAGCAAGCACCACTTCTTGCTTCTTTAACTTCTTCTGCAGCTTCAAATACTTTAAATCCCTTGTATGACATCAGCCTCGCAGCTTCACTCTTTCCTAATATCCTTCAAGCTCAATCTTAAAATCAACAAACCCCTAACTCTGTCGCAACATCATAATTTTCAACTTCTATGGAACCTTTTGGTAGTAACATGAACAATTGTATGAATTCAAATAATTTTGCTCTCAATTAAAATTCTTCACTCTAACAAAATCCTACTCAAGGTGGTATGAGCCAAATGAATCAATCTGCTTTAATGCAGCTCGAGTATTTGCAATAAATATAGTTGATAAAATAGCAACAATAGCAATAAGATCAATAACGTGAGTAATATAAGCTTGCTTTAATTACTGAACTAATCAAACTAGAGTAACAATCTTAACAATCAACCCAAAATCCATTGTCTTAAGTATTTGGATTGAATGATTTGAGCATCTAAAACTAATTCGTTTAATAATAGTAACCAAACACTAATAACTTGCTCCTTGAACTCCTCCTCTAGTAAAACAAAAATGGTACAACACAAGTTGCATAATCATCATATTTAAATGAAGTGTAAAATTAACTTTAGTCAAAGCAAAAGACTGCTTTGTTAAATTAATCCTAATCTCCCAAAGGCAATGACAACAACTATGAATCCAGGACTTTAAGCTTCATTCCTTCTATAGCAAGTGCTTCTCCACAACTTATTGCATAAATATCTCCCTAATTAAAGAAAGAAGATGACAGTATTTGTACTCCCCAATTAAATTAGTTAAACACACAACCAATAAATTTGAAAAACAATTTTCAATAATAGAGTGAGCAGTAAGATGCTATGAACTCAGTATAAAGTAAAAATCAACAATCAAGTGAAATGAATCAAATGGATTCTAATTCTATCACTAAAACTTTAAACCAATAAAACTTCGATAACGGTGTATTTTCATCAAATTAGCAATAAATTAAATAGTCTTAAAATAGTGATGGAAATAATTAAAACCTAGACATCAATATCTTGATAAATTAATAAAATAACGATGAATAATTCGAAATTTAAAGAAAACGTCAAGAGCGTTTAATTAAAATTGAAAAATATAAGAACAAAAGAAGAAACTGGTTGCGCAAGATTTCTTACGACTGCAGAAAGAAAGTCGCTGATTCTCGTCTCCGTATTAAGGGACGTTTCATTTCTAAGAAAGACACTGAAAAAATCAAAGAACTTATAGGAGATAACTAAGAAGCATTCAATGCTAAGAAAAACCTACGTCTCGACTTTATGAACAGCAAAATGAAACTTTAAAACCTCGATCTAAACCCAGCCATCTCTAAAAATGAAATCTTGAATCAAATTGAATAGTTGCTATTAAAGAATCGTTAAATCCACACAACTCAAACTATGTAGCAAATTGTCAAGCGCATTTAAAAGAAACAATAAGTTTTCTGCTTGATTAAAAGAGGCTAAACAGAAATGATTAAATTTTCTGCTAATAATCGCTCTTCTTCTATGAATTATCAAGATGAAGAATACAGTTCTATGTGCGAAAATTCAAAAATTTCAAGTACTTAAAATTGAAATAAATTAATAAAGTTTTAGAATTGACTTTTAACTAACTAAGTAATTAGGAAAAAAACATCTAGACTTATAATTAGTTTCTAAATACCCACATTCTCAATACTAAAATAAAGACTCAATTTAATAATAACCAATAAAAACAATCTATTCTAATTATTTTTTCTTATTTTCTTGATTCTAGGACTCATGAAACGAATAAATAAATAAACAAACAAATATAAAAACCCAAACAATTATTATAATATATTTAAACTGTGTATAAACTAAATCAAGTAAGCATTAGCATAGGCAGCGCTTATGATAAACGCTAAAAAAATAACAATCACTATCCTAACTTAAATTATTCCTTTTTTCAATTTGCTTTCATTCTACAAGATTTACTAAAATTTTACTAAACACCTTTAATAACTAATCACATACGTAAGGAATTGAGTAGAGGAAAAAATATGCAACAAAAATACTAGCTAAAGCTTTTAGAAAAGAAAAAAGACTAGAGTCATAAGAATAATTGTCTTTTTCACCAAATTAAAATAGTCTTGCTTAAAAATTAAAAATACTATCAAAAATTTAATCTTAACCAAATAAATTTTAAAAAGCAAGCGAACCAAGAAACTATTTAGCTTACAAGTTGTGCAATACCGCTCACTCTACTTAGAATTACAATTTAACTTTCAACTGTAGTAACCAAATTGTTTGATATAAACAAGAAATTAGTAAAAAATAAATATATTTATATATATATATATATTATAAATTAAGAGTTATATATACATTTAAGAGTTTTTATAATCTAAATTAACTATTTATTCATATTTTAATTTGTTTTAAACTTCTAACTTTCATAATTAATAAATAAATTAATAATTTATTGTTCTATAATTGAATACAAAAAAAATTATTTTTATTTAACTTTGAAATCAACTGTTTATCAGAATATTTATTTATTTAGCAATGAACAAAATTTTCAAATTATCATCAATGAGGTGACGATTATTCAATTTTACTGAAAATATTTAAATTTAAGAAAATATAAAATAAAAATTGAATTTTCTTCTTATTAGTTTGATTTTTTTTTTTTCTATCCTAGTTAAATTTCGAAATTTTTCTTCTTCTACTTTTTTCCTAAATAAATTAAATTTTCTCAACCTAGCTAATTGTTAATATTCTTTTGTTTCTTTTAACCTGACAATTTATTTAATTCAGGTTTAAAAAAAGTCAATAATCCTATTAACATATTAGTCTTGTTTTATGTAAAATCTATCACTTCTAGTTTAAAAATACACTAAATACACTTATAGAATTTAAAGTTGTTCCTATTATGCTTTTCTCTGATTCTTTTAATGGTAGAAAAGAGAAAAATTTTCCATTTTTAAAAAACTGATTTGAAAATTTTATTTTTTTTAAAGAGAATAACAAAATAGAAAATTAAAAAGTGTGTAAAAACAAGCATTCTTAATTAAATAAAAACAATTGAATTTTCTTTCAATATTGCTTGCGAATGAGATCGTCATCTAATATTAGTAAGCATTATTTTGTAATAGTAAGATATGCTCAATACTCTGCGATTTACACTAAGATGTCACAATAATTAAAAATATATAAAAATTTATCTATAATTATGTTTTGGATAGAGTTTCAAGCGTTACAAAAAAGTAAAAAAAGGAGCTCATTAAATTACTGGACTTTAAAAATTTTAAATGTAATAGTCTATATTTGTGCAGAAAATTAAATAACTGGAGAAATTATTATGAAAAACAAATTATTTAATTTAAAAATAATTCATGCAAGCTTAGGATTGAATGAGTATATAACCTACTAACTAACCAAATATACTCATACAAATTCCTTAATTTTTAAAATCAATACACTTCGAATCAAAATTTAAATAAAATATGAAAAATTTAGTAGCATTTTTAAAAAAAGAATTAATTTTTATAATTTTTTTTGATTTTTACATTTGATTTATATTATTTATTTGTTGCATCAAAATGAGAATTATTATTATTAAACATATTTTCAACGAAAACCAAGGATATCTTTTTATTACAAACACTTGTTATTTTTGTCTGTAAAAACAATTAATCCACCTAAAATAGATGAAGGTAATATTAATAATTGTAATTTTTTAAGGCAAAATAGCAATTATTATAGACAAGCTCATCAAAAATTTATAATTTATATCTAAATTTTTGTTTACAATTAAGTTTGTTTTTACTAACAAAGTGAATGATTTTATTTAAAAAATCAATAGTTAGTTTTTTATATTAATTATTCTAATAAATTAGAAAGATTTTTCCTATCCAATAATATATAAAAGATTATTTTTAAAATTTTGATTTGGCTATTTCTCAAAAAAATTTTAAGCGAAGGTTTTTAAAAATTAGAAAATAATTTAGAACGAACGGATTTATCTGTAAAAAATTTTTGCATAAAAATATCTTTTTCAGTTATTTCAAATTATTTTTATCATAAAAGATATAAAAGATAATTTATTTCTATAACCTTATTCAATAAAATAGAAAAGATTGATCAGATTTTTTAAATAATTAGAAACAATTGAACATTCATTAATAGTTATAAGATTAAGATTGGCTATTAAAATGCTATTGAATAGGGGATGACAATAACAATTATATTATTACATTACATTTCTTTTTTTTAATTAATTCTTATTCGTTCATGCATAAGTAGAAACCAAGCTTTTTCATTTACTGTAACTTTAAAAAATCCAAAATTAAAAAGAAAAAAACCACTTCATTAAAATAGACTTATATTATAAACTTCATTTTTAAATATCAAAAATTTCAATTTCGATTGTACATTATATATTTGTTAGGCATGCTTTACTTGCACAAAAATACTAAAAAAAAATTTTTAAATTCTATTGAGTTACTATATTTTCATTGCTATTCATAAAGAAATTGAAATAAAACCTATTCCCTTTTTATTTTATCTATTCTCCGCAAAATTAGATTGAGGATCCCTCTTTTTTAATTACTTTAGAAAGTAAATTTTGAAAGCCAATTATTCTCACATTTCGATTACAAATAGTGGCATTTATAGATTCGGATTTTTACAAAGTCTACTTTAAATTTTACTCATTATTATCTGTATATGATTCATACTTGATTTATTTTTTTCTAGCTCACATAAATTTTTGAAATATTTAAGATATTCTTAGAAAAGCCGATCTAAAAGAAGCTAAAAATAAAAGATAAATTAAAATACTTGAATACAGTGCTAGTATAGAATTTGTTGCTTTTTAGCATAAGAAATAAATAAGAAAAGGGGAAAAAGAAGAAAATAACAAAGGGGGTAAAAATTAGATTCTAAATCATTTAAAGGAAATTTGTTAAAAAAAACCTAGTAATTAGAGTAACAAATAATAAAAAAATCTAATTATTTAATATTTCTAATAGAAAAGATATTTTTTTATTAAATTAAAATTTCAGTTTATGCAAATAATTTCAAATATTATTTGAAAGAGAGTTACATTAAATGAATATTTTTCAAAAACCTTTATTTTTACTTTTTCATCTTTCTATCAATTAGGTAAAAAATACTTAAATTTTAATTATAGTGGATATTATACTTTTAACCTACTCTATAGTACTTCCGTTTATAAATATTTTCTTTAATTAACAAATAAAATATGAGTTGAAATATAATTAGGAGTTACTTGCATAAAATTAATTATTCATTCTCATCATTTGAATTAGCTCTTCAAAGTTAGAAAAATATATTATTGATTGGAAACAATTTGAGCATAACGCATGCAGATTTATTTGATAGACTGAATAAATCAATATAAGATTAAGGAAAACTTTAGCATATTCAATATTCTTAATAGCAATGTCCGTATTTAGAAAAGTCATAGTAAGAAGAATATTAAATTTATCTTTTACTAAGATTAACCTTCTACTTGACTTCGTTATTCAAATTAAAATATTCTACTTTTATGTATTATTTTTACAATATTGCGTAATGAAAATTAGGTTACAGAGTTAAATTGAAAGAAAGATTGAATAAGATAAAATTTTAATAAATATATGTGCTACTATTCTGCTATTTAGCATTAAAAAAAAGAGCTAAATCCAAAAAACTATTGGTTATAAAAATTTTTCTTTTATTAATCCAAGATGGCAAATCAATTTTATAAAATAAATTGAATTTGTTTGCTAAATTTTAACTAAGAATTATTTTTTAAAAATGCATTAAAAATATAAAAACAAGCATTAGGTCATAGTTTGATTTTAAAGTATTACCAAAAAAAAATAAGAATTTTATTATTTTTAATATAACCTTTACATTTAATACCGTCCAAATTTTATAGAACAATTTTTTTAATTAAATATAATTAACAACTCAATATTTTGAATCATATAACTACAAGCCATACTGTGCTTATATTTAAATATGATCTAAGATATCTTTCATCATCTTGTATTAAGATTAGACAAATAAAATTAATTTAAATTTTTTTTTTTTTGCAAAAAAGATATGCAAATTTAAATGAATAAAAAATTTAAAATTTATTATTATATAATATAGAAAATAAATTTGGAGATATCCTTCTATTTTTCATATCTATTAATTAAGTGTTTTATATTGTTTTTGGATTTTTATAATAAAACCTATTTTTATTAAAAAAATATTCGATTTTAAAATTATTTTTTTATAAACAAACTGGTGAAAAATAAATATTTCAGAATATACTTTATAAAAATAAATTTGAGAATGAATTATATGTTATGAAAATTTAATATATTTCATTAGAGTAATTTATTTTATTATTTTTATATTTTTCATAATAGAACATTTATCTTTGTTATATATTCTCAAAAAACATTATATTTAATAATTCATTCTACTTCCCTTTACTCTTCTTCAAATTAAATCATAGTAATTAGTAATCGTCATTTATTATTACTTTATCCTTAATAAAAACTACTATTGGAATGAATATGAAGTTATACTTTCATTAAAATACTAATAAAAATATTCATATCATTTCTTTTTTCCTTATTTCATATTTATTATTGATTTGAGAATATTATTTTTAAAAATGTTAACATAAATTAATAATTAACAAAATAAAGATAATTTATAATTTTACAAATGATATGTTAAAGCTAATAAATTAACGAATTATTAATATATGAGTTTTAAAAGATATTTCACTAACTAAATTTGTTAAGATAATAAATATTTTTTTTTATTTTTTAATCTCAAAAATTCTAAGTAACAGACAAAATTTTATAATTGAATAAAATAATATTATTGATTTGTTTATTTACTAAATTGTTATGTTTTATTTTTGAATGAAAAAATAATTAAATAAAATTATAAAGTTAAAATGAATGAATGAATGAATGAATGTTATGATAAATATATAATTTTAACGAACGATGGATTTGGTGTTAGAAGAATTTGATAAATATGTTTAAAAAAATATATATATTAAATGAATGATGAATGATTGCTAACCACTTAATTATTATTTTTCGTATAGCGCAGTATACAATTATCTGAAAAATATATTAATCATTCAATTAATTAAAGAGAACTCAATTCAATACACTTATTCTAAAGATTATAACATAAGATAGTAATTTATAAAATAAAGCTAAGATGATAGGAAACAACTCTTTCAGAGAGAGAAGAGCTATTTCATAAGATAGAAATTCATATTTTAAAAATGGAGATTCATTTAATGTGAATAATCCCAACAACATTTCTTTAAATAATTACAATTAGAAAGATAATTTTGGAAATAATTTGAATCAAAACATAAAGAATTACTCCTCGAATAATGAGTATTATATGAACAACTTTGAAAACAGCCATAATAATAGCAGACTTAACAGCACTAATTATGCAAATAAATCAGGATAAAATGGTTCTTTTATGGATTAAAGCCAAGGAGGTTAAAGAAAGAAGAAAGAACCAATTAAGACTTCTTTTTAACCAACTTCATCTTTAGCAGAGGAAAACCTTGTTAAAAATTTCAACAAGCTTAACCCTAAAAATAGGATTAATGAAGAATATTTGCAAACAAACAAACCTTAGCGTATAGAGTTACCATTGTTCTTTAATACACCTATACGCTTCAACGATAATCAACTAAATACGAAAATAAAAAGCAGATCTTTAATCTAAAAGAATTATAACACAATTGGAAATATACCAGAAAGCTAATAAATGGGAATAACAAAATTAAATTATAGTTTTAATTAATTTAGTCAGTTTAATATGGATCAGAGCTCATTTGCTAAAAATCCTATTGAGGTAATTAATTTTTTATAAATATTTTTTAGTTAGGTTTTCATTTCATAAAAGTTGCGATAAAATTTAGTTTACAAATTAATATTTTTAGAAGATTTTAAATACATGGTAAATAATTATTTTGTGAGATTTCGGCTTAATAGTCTAGTGTTACATTCCGCTCATACATATAAGATGAATATATGAGTTTTAGATTTTCATAATTAAATTGATATGTTTAGTGTTATTAACGAAATGGTTGATTGATATTTTATCTGAAGCAAATTAGGGGTTTTTGAATTTACTATCTTAGTAGTGCTAAAACCACGAATTTAATTCATATAAATTTTTATTAAAAATCTATGGATGGATTGTAATAACATTCACTATTTTACAAAGGTTTTAATCAATTGCAAATTTTTTTTTACCAACTAAATTCAATTGAAATAAGAGTAATTTAAGCTTATTTTATACATAATTTGATTATAAAATTTTAATTTTCTTTCCTTACAGAAAAAACAAAACTAAGATGAGTCGTATTTAATTACTTGAAAACCCTAACTAATATTCGTTGATCCAATATATGACGACTTCATCAACATTTCTAACAAATTAAACTTGAATGATATTTTTTTATTACAGTCTGAAGAAGTGTAAAAATAAACAATCGCTGAAAAGCATATTTACTTAAGATCCTTGAGGAGAAGAAAAGACTATGAAATGCTAGCTTTTGCTTGTAAACGAGCTGGAAAACCTAGAGATGAAGGAAGATCGTACTATAGTATTGGCGTATTAAATGATAATATTGGTAAATATAAAGTTGCAATAAAAAGCTATGAAAAATTCTTATAAATCTGCCAAAATATTGGAGATCAGCATGGAGAAGCTCTAGCCTACAACTGTTTAGGAGTAGACTACCAAATGATTGGATAATAGGAAAAGGATAACTAATTTTATGAAAAAGCTATACAATATCATAAATAACATGAAAATATAGCAGATGTGAATGGGAAATTTTTAGCTTGTATTAATTTGGGATTGTGTTATGATGCAATAAATCTTAGAAAACAAGCTCTTTCATATTATTAGCAAGCTTTACGTCACAGTGTTAAAATGTCGAATTTAGCAAGTTAAACTATAGCTATTGGTAATATTGGAAGAATAGGCATGCCAGGATTGTTGGATAATAAGGAGAAAATGACTGTTTTTATTGACAAATATATAAAACTCACATAAGATATGAAAGATGAAAATGGTGAACTAAAGGCTTAATTAAAAATGGGATAAGTTACATCAATGATAGGAAATTTCGAGTAAGGTAAATAAAGTTTCTTACGTGCTCTTTAGTTGGCTGAGCAAAAATAAGAATTAGACAAATTGCAAGAAGCAAAGTGTGGATTTGCTGTAGCAAGTGCTGAAATTTAAATGTAGTCATATCTTCATAGCTATGCTCAAAAAATGTAATCAATATAAGAATCGAATGAATTAGATTAAGAATAGCGTTAAAATACAGATGGATCTTATCATGGATTTTCTTATAAATGATAAACTATATAAATAATTATATATGCATAAATAATGTCTATTAATAATCTATAAAATTTAAAAATGTAAAACTAGTTTATTAATACAATTTAATAGAATTTGTTATTAGGTAAGCAAATTCCTGGCAAAATGAACATCAGATTATTGCTTATTTTCTATTTTCAAAATTAATCACAAATTTTTTTGTTTCTATTACATATTAGATAGAATAATTTGTATCCTTTTTATATCTTGTTCTAAAAATATTATAATTATACTATTTAGATTGAAATTTGATTTAAATACCTATTTACACTTATGCTTGCTCAATTGTTAATTTATCTACTGTCATACAAATACTATTTATTTAAACATTTGTCCATATTTTTTTATTTGCCTACCTAATTGTCGAGATAATTTAAAGCTTATTTTCAATACATTTTTACTGAGTTAAAAATTTAGTAAATAATCATGCAAATCGATACCTAACTTGCTATTAATATTACTATATTTATTTATTTAATTACAGCTAATTTATATTACGAAAATCGAGAGATTTATATCTAGAAGAACACGCATTAAGCTAAAATTTATTTAATTCAGATGTAAAGCATGTAAAAATATCCATTTAGAACTATTATCCATGATTTATTTACAAAAGTAGTTATTTGTAAATTTTTGATTTTGAAAACTTAAATTTTGATTAAAGTTACACTTGTTTGTTTGTTAAGAAAAGATATTTTATTTTTTGCTGATATGATACAATATTTAAAATCACTAGAAGAGTATTTAGCTTTTATAAACTTTGAAAAACGCATGTTACTAATATAATTATCATCATACTCAATACTAAAGTTTTAAATTACATTTATTTAGCTTCTAAATAAATTAATTTTTAGAAGAGCTAATTTGAAAAACCAATTAATTAGTATTTATTTATATATATATCTATCTATTATTTTATCAAATTATCTATGATATTTTAAGAAAATAAATGATATAAAATCTATTTTAAATTAATATAAAAAAACAATATTTAATTCCAAAATTTCCTCTGTTCAGCTTTTTATTGACATAAAAACAATATTGGCTTTAAAAAATTAAAAATTTTAATAGAATATGTATATTTTTACAAAAAGATAGTTTTGAACAAACAATTAGCTTGCTCAAAACAAAGAGAAAAAATATAAGAATTTAAAATAAAGTAAGGTAAGATAATTTTTATGGCTATTATTATTTTTTAATAAGGAAAAATTAATTGCCTATATCTAGATAAATTTTTTTCAATTGATCAGTGAATTTTATCAAATATATGTAATTTAAAATATTCTTTGAAAAACTTTACTGAGCTAAAAGCAAATAATTCATTTGTTGCCTTCAAGATGAGTAACTTAAAATTTGTTTAGAAATTAAATAAATAAAAGAAATGAAAAAACCAATCAAATTAATTTATTAATATTTAACAATTTAGCTTTAAATAAAAATCCTACATAAGACAGACATACAAAATAATAAGAAAAAGTATTATAATTCTTAAATTGTAATTAAGAAATAAATTATCTATAAATATTACTTTGTTTTCAAATAGATATAATCAAAATTTTATTGATCCTCTTTATTTACAATTAAATTTGATATTTATTAAATTTACCTTTTCTCCAATCAATTTTTATTAATTTTTTAAACCATTAAAAAATTATACACTCGAATATGAACTGATATATAAATTTTATAATATCCATTAATATTTTTTCATATTACTACTTATCAAATTCGCTTTTTTATATTATTTAATATATCAGAAAATAAACATAACTATATGAGATATCTTTACACTAAATATTTATATTTGATAACCCACAAACTAGCACTCATTCACATACCTCCCTACCAGGTAAACAAAAATTGAGGTTTCTATTAAAATAAATAATTTGTTAAGCTAAAATATGCAGAAAATACTAAAATTAAAAGTTGTAACTAAGTATCTTGTTAAAAAAGTCCAATTTATGAAAATAATTCATTTATTAAGCGAATTGAACAAAAATTAACCAATAAATTTTCATTTTATATGCAAAAAATAAGCCCAGTTTAATACTCTTTATTGTGAATTTAGAGAGTATAAAAAGTAAATATGTTGAAAAAACTATTAATTTACAAAAATTATTAGTAAAATAAAAATGAAATTTTTT
This sequence comes from Tetrahymena thermophila SB210, assembly GCF_000189635.1. Taxonomy (NCBI): domain Eukaryota; phylum Ciliophora; class Oligohymenophorea; order Hymenostomatida; family Tetrahymenidae; genus Tetrahymena; species Tetrahymena thermophila. The sequence continues at coordinate 158,385 of NW_002475927.1, read as the reverse complement.
TTTTTTGGATTACAAGTTTTTATTAAGAAAAATCTTTATATTTTAAAAAATTTTGGTACACTAGATTTAAGAATTTTCGTTCAAAGAATAATAATTGTAGTGGATAACGTAAAACAATAAAAAATTATCTGCTTTAATATTTCGATAATTAAAATTTTTTATAAATGATGAGTAAATAGTTTATTTTTTTTAGGTGTTTTTGAAATTCACATTCACATTTGTAACATAATTAATAATTAACTAGAATAATATTCTTAGGACTTAAATTTTTTGAGAAAGTAGTAAGTATTATAATTATTTATTTAAATAAAATTGAGAAGGTCTATATATGAGATTAAAAAATTTTATGGAGAGAAAATAAAGAAATATGAATAGTATCGGTGGATACCAAAATAAAAATAATAGTATATCTTTTTTTCAAAATAAAGATTAAAGTAACTCTTTCAATATTTTTCCACTATAATGTATAGAAATATCTTTCTAGCCATAAAATAAGTACAAATTTAAACCACTATTATAATCAAATTACCATAAAAATTGAATAATTATATTTTCAAGCCAGCCCTATAGTAAATTTTATAAAAGAAATATCTTTATAACAAAAGTAAAAATAATAATTTAATTTCTAAATTGAATAAGGAAAAATACATTTACTTTAAAAATGTAACAAATTTCTTTCAAATTTTATTTAATTTTTTTAATGCTCACTTTCCCTTATTAATAACTTTACAAATATTAAAGTAAATTGAAATAATCTTAAAAAATCTAAGCTTACCCTATACACACAAAACAAAGCACTATCATCTAATTTCGCTTTCAAACCTAATATAGTATAGTCCTTACACTTTTTTGGGAAGATACATCAAGATAATCTTAAATCAAAACGACAAATACTACTCACTACATAATAAATAGCTTTTTTACAAAACAATTTTATTTTAATAGTTTTTTCAATAAAATAATATCTAAAATTATTAATGGCACAATAATAAAAAAGTAATGTTTTTTGGTTAAAACCTAACCAAATTTAAAAGTATTGATTTTTTTTTGTAAATAAAAACTGAATAATATTTCTTATATGATAAAAAGACAAAAATAAAAATCATTGATTCTATTGATGATATTTAAAATAGAAATATTATATATACCTATATTAATATTTGAAAGATATCTTTGTGAGAAAAAATAAAATGTTAGCTTATATTTAGCAAACAAAGAATAAAATATAATATATTAAAAGTAAAAAGTTAAATAAAATCATATGACACAAACAAAATAATGAAAGAATAAATAAAATTTTCAATTATGCAATATTAATTAAAAAGTAAACATAAAAATGAAGATTAAGTGACTTACAAAAATAAATATGAGATAATGTGTTAGTTAGTTAGTGTCTTTATAAAAATTTTAATTCAAATTTATAAATCACTTTGTAGTACTTTAAATTTGATTAAGGTAAGGGTCTTTCAGATTAGCAAATATAAAAAATAATAGGATACGCTCGTTCATTCATATTTAATCAAAACTATAATTTAGAACAGTTCTACCAGATAGCTTTACTATTTTAACGCATTCCTAACGCAAGAAGTCAGAAAACACTTCTAGTATATCAATATTTGTAATCTTATTTATTTTTCTATTTTGTTTTATATATTAGTAGTAAATAAATTAGTATTTGTATCCATTCACAAAATTACTAAATTTGTATATTTGTTACTTGTTTTAACAAATATCTTTTAAAGAGAGTAAGTATTATTAAATTACGACGTATCACCGCAATTAATTATCAAAAGTATTTCCTAGTGGTATAGTGTACATTTACTAATAATTATATGCATAAGAGTTTAGATAAATAACAGAATCGCTACTTTTTTTGTTGTTAAGAATAATACATACAAAATTAAATATGTGTTGTTGAATATTTATAAAATTATTCGTGAGAGCTTTTTTCTTTAAATGAGAGACTATTGCAATCAAAAACAAAAAAATATTAAAGATAAGTGAAAAGCATTAAAAATCAGATTTTTTATTTTAATAGTGTGCAGTAATATCACACTATTTCTAAATTCATCCAATCCTTGAAAAATATTTACATCAAAATGATTTAATTATAGAGAGAATATTAAAATATTCTACACAAAATCAAACAAATTGCTACGAACCTTTTGTTATTTTAAGGGAATTTATTTCAAATTTGATGAATTTTTGTCAGTATTCAAAAATCATACTAAATAGTAAATTAATAATTTACAATTATGAATTATTAAAGAAAAATACCAATTTAAATTAAAAAATTTAACATTTCACAAAGTAAAATAGGTTATTTTAATTTTAAATTTAGCACAATTAACTTTAAATCTCTCAAAGTTAATATAAATTTGTTTGTCTTCTTTCTTGAAAATGTAAGATAAAATAAAAAAATTCTCTTCATTCAAAAATAAATTTAGCAGTAGTACATAATAAATACCCTGTAGTTTAATTTTAATCTTATAGTTCTAAAATGCTGACTAACTTAAAATATCCTAGTAATAATAAAATCTTCTTTCTAAAAATTCATTTGGTAATATTATCATGAAAAAAAAAAATACTTTTTGTTTGCTAATTTTAAATTATTTAGAATATTTTTGGATTTTATTTTAATTAATTAGTAATATCATTCATTGCATATTGCATACTTTTTTCAAAATTTTCTTTTGCCTTTCATAATTTAAATAAATTGAAAAAGTAAAAAATATTTTGAAAGAGTTTATCAAAATAATAAAAATTATATATTTTTTTTTGTTGTTGTTGTAAATATTTATTATAATTTTTTAATTTATTTTTGAAAAAGTTAGAAATGAAAATATAAAATTAGAAATTAATCTCAATTTTATTAATTTATTAAATTTTTATTTATTTATTTGCTTATTTATTATTTGATACTTTTATTTATTTTTAGATTTTCTACTTTTAAATAGAATAAAAAATATTTTTTTTATTTAAAGTCAATAAGATCTTTTTAGAATTAATATATTATAAATTCAATGTTATATAAAGAGTACTATTATACAAAAGAATAGTTTTATAATTAATAAATTTCAATTAACCAGTATCTTTATTCATTACAAAAAAAATATTGATTTTTGTCTATTGACTTCAAAATTAATTTGTTGAATTTAAAAATATATCTAACAAAATTATCTTCTTACATTTAATTGAATTAACACTTTTATTCATCAATAAAAAATCAGTGTACTTGCTTTTTAGTCATCCACTCCTCCCAAGAGCCATCATAAATTCTTGAATTATAATTTTTTTTATTTGCAGCACACACTAATTCACAAGCGAAGTTAGCAACTGTTGCTTACAGACCTCTTCTACATGTGTGAATTATTGTTTTATCATAATCAACTTTATATTACTTGTGGATTTTTTGTAAATCATTTATATCTTTAAATCTACCATCCTCTTAAATTAGCTCTTACATCACAGGTATATGAATCCAATTAGGCTCAGTACCTTCGCTATATTAAACGACACGTCTTGAATCATAAATTTAAAATTCATTTTATTACAAATATTCATTATTAACTTTGCACATTTCATTATAATCTATAACTTTAGACTTGTCTAATATATATTCAAAATTTTTAGCTTCTCTCTCTGATATATTAGTTGAATGCTAAGTAAAACCTTTTTCTAATGGTAGCCCTAAGTACTTCCATCTCCTCAATCCACCGTTTAAATAGTATAAATTAGTATGCCCAAATGAATTAAGCTACCAATGTAAACGAGTTGAAACCATAATAGTTTCATCATAAATGACTAATTTATCAAATTTTCCTATGTCAGCGTGCTACATATAGATAGAAAACTACTCATTAGTTGGAGCCATCATCTTATAAGAAGATGTTAAATCAGATATATCATGCATGTTAATAAAGAATGCACCCTTAATGTGCCCATGAACTAAAAAATTTGTTACTTCTCTTAAATAGTTTGCTCTATTATCAGACAAGTAGGGATGTAAAATTTTAAAACCTGGTTTATTTCCTTCGACCAAGATGTCGTGGAGTTCTTCGCATTCTATCATTCTAAAATTACTCCTTAAGTATGTAAATACTAATTGCTAGGTAAATTTAGAAGAAAGATTAGTACTCTTAAGCGCTTATTTTCTTAATTTAAACATATTTTTTAGCTATATCTACTTTCAATAATTAAATTAAAAATTTATTTTAATAAAAAGTAATAATCGTTCTTTTATAGCCTACTAACGAAAAAAAATAAGATAATATAAATTTAATTTCAAAAGTGTAATTTATTAACTTAAGCAATTTTGTTAAAATTATATTTAAGTATTTTATTAAAAAATGAATATTTTTATTTCTAAAAATTGTGGTATTCTAGACTACACGTTTATCATTATTCAGTTAAGCAATTATTACCTTATTAATTTTTAATTCTAAATATTCATCTAATTTTATTAATATTTATCATTTTTAACCTTATTAATAAAATTATAAATACAAATAGAAGCATTATAAATTATTTTTTCTACTATTTTGATTAATTGATAAAATATAAATTAACAATCTGATTTAATATCAGTGAAATATTCAAAACCCATTAATGAATGAATGCATTTAGAACCTTTATTATATAAAAAGATACTGTCTGTCTTATTAATTAAAATTGAAATCTAGATTTGTATTTATTTTAAAGAGTTATAAAAAGATCGAATAATATCAATATCTTTAATATATCAATAAAAAAATACTAATCATTTAATGCAAAAACTCATTTGAATTAGACTTTTTAAAGTGTTACTTTCTCTATTTAGTTGAGTGAGTTATGGAGCATTATAAAATTTAAGATCTACGATAGGAATAAATAAAAAATTCCATTTAAAATAATCAAGTCATCAAAATTATTGATTTAAAAATTATTTTTTTAAAGATATTACTTCTAAAATTAGTAAGAATTTATATTTTATTCTACAAATTTTTAAATATTAATTTAAATTAACTTCTTTTATCTTATGACAATTTAAATCTATTTATATTTTAAGTATTTTTTATATGTTGGCTTAAAGGTTAGAAATATGAATTAAATATTTAAATGTAAAATACAATTATATACAATAAATTATTTTTTATATTATTTTGATTGTTAACTACAATATTAATTCATCTTTTTAAAAAATAAATTAATGCATTTAGGAGTACTATTATAAAAAAAGATACTGTATAAATAATTGAAAATCGAAATCCAGATTAGCATTCGTTTGAAAGAGTTAATAAAAGAGCAAATACCATAGAAATCTATAAAATTGATTAGGCTATAAAAGAATATTTATTCACTAATGTAACAATTTTGTTAGAATATGCTTATTTCTACTCAATTAAACTCTGCGAGGTATTACTTCCTCTTATTGGTTTAGTAAGTTAGGCAGTATTATAAAATTTAAGACTTATAATTGGGATAAATAATACCAAAAAAATTCCATTTAAAATAATGAAGTCACTAAATTTAGCGCATTTATTACTTCTGTAATCTTAATAGCCTACTAGCAAACTACTTAATCCAAAAACTATTGTGTATATTAACCTACTAGAATTCTTATACTTCTTGTCTTATAAAATATTTAAGACTTTTTCTTTCATCATTTTTTTTTATAATAATTAATTGCTTTTATATAATAATTTGCTTAATTAAATTAAAAATAGTGTTTAGTATTTATAAATAATATATAGTTTGAGTACTAATCAGCTAAAACCAATAAAGCATCAAATAAATAAATTTAATATTTAAGTAATGTTTGAGAAATATGTTAACAAATTATTTCAAAAATAATTATTCATAAGACTATATAAATTTTAAAAAATGCAATATTGATTACTGCAAATTATAAAAAATAAATAACTTTTTAAATATTTTTTCATAATTTTTTAGCTTGCTTGTACTTTTCCTTAACTTCTTGAATTTAAATAAACGCCATTAATGCAAAAAGAAGTCCAAAGATTATATATATTCCCATTACTATTCCATGCATCCTATTTACAGATGAAAGGGATCTACAAATATCTTAATTTGCTTAGAAAGCAAATAACAAATTATGAATGGAAAAAATGAAATTCAATACTTAAAATGTATATTTTAACTTTGTTATTTATTTTTTAAATTTGCTTAGCAAAGACTCCGTTTCAACAAACATCAAGACGTATTGCAAAAGGTATAAATAACTCTACATTTTAGTATAAAAGTATAAATCTAAGCATATCTCGTTTACGTAGTCCCTATGAATATATATAAGGTACTGTAGTAGGCATCCCCAAATTAGACTTAGCCATTTATTTGAAAATCCTATTAAATTTTTTAGGATATTTTTTGGCTAAATTAATTGTTGACTTACTAATATTTACTAATCCATTTATTTTACACAAACTCTTTCTAAAGATATTTATTGCTTTTTCAATTATAGCTAATAAATTAAATATTACGTTTGAATTATTTAAAATTTTCTTTTAATTTTAAAATTAAATTTACAATAAAAAATGGTTTAAGAGATTTGTTAAAACAAACTGATAAATTTAGTTAATAATTTTCATAATATAATTTTAATGACTAAAGTGAGGAGTTTGCAAACAATATTTTAATTAAAATATTTATTTCTAATTTTAATTTGATTTATTCAATTATTTAGAAATTAAATAATATTAAAAATGTAGTTTTTTAATAAGGAAATCCAAAAAAGATGAGTGTAAAATGCTGAATTAAGCAAGAAAATATAAAGAATAAATTACATAATAAAACTAATTTTATTATAAATATTGAATAAATGTAAATTAATTAAAAATTACATTATTTTTATTATATTTATAATAAAAAATCTTATGTAATTTTATACAGTGTTCAGAATTGTATCTTTTTATCAATAATATTACCTTTTAATAGATAAAATGGCTTAATATTTTCCTCATTTGGTATCGAAAGCTATTAAGATATATAATCTAGTTTACCATTTAACTACATTTAAACAATTTATATATTTATTATTTTATCTTAATAAATATTTCTGATTCAGAAGTTACTTCTCAAATTTATGTTATTTAAGAGCTATTTGTGAGTATGTTTTTTTGTAGAGTATATATTGTTTGTTAATATCAATAAGCTTAGAAAATATTGAGATTTTAAGCTGTTAGTAAAGATACTTTACTTATTTCAAAAAGTTAATGAATATTGAATTTTAAATTCTCTTAAAGAAAGAAGTATACATATATATTTTCTATTAACAAACATTAATTATTATAAACATAAGGTTAATCAATTAATTAATAAATCATTTATTAAATTTGATTTTTTTGCTTGAATTTTAAGATTATTCAAAAAGAAAAGGTAGTATCGCATTTTAATATTAGATTTTCTATAATAAATAGTCACTGAAAGTTCTTCAATCTGCTTATTTTAGGTTATTTTAATTAGCAAATTACATCATGAATAGTGCTTAAGATAGTTAGAGTACATTTTAGCAGTGTAATTAAAATTTATAAAATTTATTTGAAATCTATTATTAACTTTTGAAGTAGCAATAAAAATGCTAGTAAAATTTATCTAAGCTTAGCTTTTTTATAAGATTTATATTAAAAACAAATAATAATTTAATTTTAAATTATAAAGTTTACCATATTTACTATTATTTCATTATATTTTAGTCTAAGCGATGTATGGTTTACCTCAGAATTATCCTAATAACACCTAATAGTTTTAGCAATAGGGTTTAGGAAACATGGCTTCGAATGTTAATAAGCAGCAATTGCAAGTTATTCAAAGCATTTCAGAAGCTCCTGAAAAAGATGAATCAAGTGCATTGAATTTTGATGAAGATTTAATTTATTCCTAGAGGCTCAATTCTTAAATTTTAGAATAATCATTGAATTAAAAATAGTAGATTCTCTAAAGTTAAGGATAACCATTTAACAGCATATATTCTTAAATAAATATGGATTTATTATAATAGAATACCAACGGTAGTTAAAAGTAGAAGCTAAAGACAGTCTAACAAAACTAACAAGTTAGGAATTAGTATTATACAGAATAAGTAGATCACGTAAATAATAAAAAGAGCAATAATGCATCAAATGTAACAAACTAATCAGGTTTGAAATAAACTTTACAAACTAACTCTGATGAAATTTAAAGGCTTATTAAAGAAAGCTCCTAAAGAATAGTTTAAACTGAATAGCTTGTCACTGCAATAGATGAAAGATTTTCAGAGGGTTCATCACTTCCCTAAAGGGTATATATTTAAATATTTACTTTGAATAGTATTTCATATTAATTTTATAATTCAAATACAAGCAAGCAGATATACCTTTTGAGATCAAAGATTATGCTATTTAGGGAAATGTTAGTGCTAAATAAAGTTTATTGACTAGTGAAAAAAATGAGTTTTTCTAAAGTTAAGATCAAGATTTAAATAGCAATCAAACTCATCAAAATTAATAAATATCCATCCCTTAAAAAGATCCAAGAAAGTAAGAAATGTTAGACTCACTTTAACAAAATTTGAATTTTGTTATGTAAAAAAATATTCAAAAATAGTAAGTATCTCCAAGAGCGAATTAACTATTATAGTAGTAGTAGATAAACTAAATGCAATAAAAGTAGAATCAATCATCAAGTAAAGAAGAATTTAATCCAGTACAGTTTGATAATTACTTTTAACAAAATATCTAAAAACAGCTTTAAAATATCTAATAAATTAAATCTAACATGCAAAACCCTTCTTAAAATTAGCAGTTTTCTTAATATTCTAACTAAGAAATGATTGCATCTTTATAGTAATTATAATTAGATTAAAACTAAATTGAAAAAGATCTAATTCCACATCACTAAGCTATCTCTAATTAGAATTAATAACTGAATTTAGAAAACAATGAAACTCACGCTATAATTGAAAAGAAAAATCAATAAAAAAATAATTCTGATAGAAACTAATTTTAGGATAAGCAATAACATAAACCAAAAGATTACATGAATATCCATAAACAAGTCCTATAAAACAGAATAGCAGGTTAAAATACAATTTTAAGTTCAAATTAGAAAAACTAATTATAATAATAATAAATCCATCAAGGGTAGAGTTAAAATTAAATGAATTAATATATTCCCTTATACTAGCAAATTCAAAATTAAATTAATATTAATAATAAAGAATTGTAGTAGAATTAATCCTAGATTTAATAAATATAATCCAATACAAGAGACTAATAGGATGTTCAAGTATAACCATAAAAAGATTAAAATTACGAATTGAAATAATAACTGATAGAAAAACAAAAATAAATAATTTTAAAAAAATATGAAGAAGCAATTCTGAAAGAATAGTAAGAGTTGTTAAAGTAGCAGCAGTTATAAAATCAACAAAAAATCAGCCAAAATAAAAATGAAGATAATGGGTTATAAAACAGAGAAAAAAGAGCTAGTGCAGAAATATAAAAAATAGAAGCAAATAATGAGTTATCACCTGCAAGAACAAAAACAATTGATGAACATTCCTCAAATGGAGCTAGTCCTAAACATATTTACTTGAAACTAGAGAAGTATAAATAAGAAAATGAATAAACTTAGGAAAATACGTAAAATAATTATATATTAAATTTAATCTAATTATATTTTGGTAAATAAATTTTAGTTAGTCAAATTAAAAGCTAAATACAGAAGGTAATTAAAGATAGCCTTAAAGAAACTCTTCATAAAAACAATTATCTTCCGAAAAGAATGTGCATAATAATGCATAAAATTTTAATAATAAAAATATGCAAAAATAATAAGCTTTCTCCACTGTCACAGATAAAAAAGCTAATGAATAATAAACATACAAGTAGATGGGCTATTAACAACAATAATAAAAAGATATAAATAGTTAACTTTTATAGAAAAAGGGCTCATCTTACTAAAACTAAAGCTCTTTATCATTAATAAGGAGAATGATGGAGTAGAAGGACTTTAAAAAATTAGAAGTGCCGAAAGATTTTGATAGCTCTGAAAAGGGCTATTAAGACTACAGGATAAGCTATGAAAATCAATATTCGCCTGAAATTAGAAATAAAAAGAAGACTTTTTAAAATGAAGATGAATAAAACAAAACCAAAGATAACTTAAAAAAAACAGAGACATCTGCCACAAATAGCTAAGAAAATTAAAAATCTTAAGAAAACCAAAGCCACATTGCTAATGGAGGACTCGAATAGAGCTTCCAAGATGATAAAAAGACTGATGTATCTATTTAAAGTATGTCTGTAACAAACCCAATGAAATTAAGTAATGCTTCTAGAAATGGAAAAATGAGAACTAGCTAAGAAAGCTTGAAAAAGAGCTTTGAAGAAAGAAAAAAATACACTTTCGCAATAAATAATTAAAAATGCATCATCTTTACCAAAGACACTAGTCAACAATAATAATAAAATGCCAATCTAAAAAATTCATAAATCTAGAATTAGAGTTAAGTAAATTAAAAAATAGGAAGTGGCATAGCAAGCCAAGAAGATTTATACTTCGTTTATGGAAGCTCTGAATAAAGTTTACATAATAATTAAGCTCCAAATAATTAATATGTTGGTAATCAATTAGATTAATAGTCTTAACACTTATAAAACTATTATAACTAGCATGTGTATGAAGACTAAGTTAGATAATCATAAATTCTTTAATATGAAGATGAAGAAGCTCTTTAGCACTAGTAGTATTTAAGGGAGTAGGATTTATTACATCAACAGCAATTCGGATATAATCCAAATCAACCATCTCCATAAGTATATGAATACACAGAATAAGGATTTATGAAAACAAATTAAATTGATAAAAACTCTAAAAATTTGAGTTAAATCCCAATTATCCATGATTTTGAAGAAGCAAACTCTGAAATACACAATATTGAATAGTCATAACTTCAAAGTGGTATTATGAACAGCAATCATATGACTTTTGGACCTAACTAATCTAATAATCTAAAGTAATAAATTATTCCTTCATAGCTAGAAAGCATACAAACAGAGCCTTATTAAGTATAATCCAGTGTTGTGAGTGTAAATTAAATTCTCAAAATGAATTAAATTTAAGGTAATTAAGCAATCAATTTAGAATCGTATTAAGTTAGTAATATTTAATCACCAGACAATCATCGCATGCAATAAGGGGTATCATCAGTTTACTCTTCAATAGTACATTTGTCACCATAATCTTAGAACTAGTAAAATTAATTGAGAGGCAGATTAGGTTCTAATAATATAAAGTTAAACACAAGCACTGATACTTGCAATATGTCTAGAATATCAAATAAAACTGGAAATAACTTAATACAAAATAACAATAAACAAGGAAATTACAGGCTAGCAAACTAAAATATTAACACATCTAGCACATATAAAATGCAAACACAATAAAATTAAAGCTACATAAGCGCTGCTTCTAACTCCAATGTAAATAACAATAGAAAAGATAATAATAGAGCTTATACTTCGAATGATGAACACACTCCTTAAAGCTCCTCATAAGTTAATAAAAAAGATTTTAATTGGTTGGATTATTCTTCATTTGAAAGAAATAATATCTGGCTTAAGTTAAAGAACCAAAACAGATAAATGCTATAGTAGGAAATGAATGAAAAAGAGAAAGTCGAATGCACATTTAAACCTTCATTGATTGCTTCTAAGAAAACCTTTACCTAATAATAATCAAACTAATCAAGAATTTAAACCACAAAGCCAGTGAGTTCTTACTCAACTAGTAAAAAAAATAATGTGAGAGATAATTCTGATAATTCAAGACTTCTTATAAATAAAGAAGGTTAAAATTAAAACCCTACAGCAAACACAACAATAAACATAACTAATAACGGGTATAGCTAAAATAATAGCATATATCAAATAGGAGCTACTTAAGCAAATCTAGCAACTGTGAGCAATAAACTTACAAAACCTAATTTATTCTAATAAAATCTTTCTCCTTAATCGAAATTAGGTTATCATCAATAATATTTATCTCAAGTTTAATCACCAAGCTCTCTCCACTAAGTTATTAAGAAGGCTTCTAGCTATAAACAAATTAATTAATTAAAGAAAAATATTTCAACTTCTAACAATGTTTATAATGGAATAGCCTCTTCTGTACCAAATAGTACATAAAATAGATTAAATACCTAATAAAGCTAAAAGAAATTGCAGCCCTATTAACAAAATAGACCTATTGGAACACATTATTGAATATTAATCAATTAATAAATTTAAAATAAACTGTATAAAATAAAAAAATTTTCAGAAAGCCCTCCCTCTTCACTCACTCATTAAGTGATATAAATAAATAAACTATTTTATAATTTATTTTCTTAAAAACTTTAATTGTAATATTTAATTTAGTAAATAAAAATTTTGAATTTTGCCATTAAATTTATTTTATTTTCATATCATTACATATATATATATATATTTGAATCAGCAATTAAAACAAAATATTTATTTTAATCTGCATTCTCAAAATTTATACAAAATATCACATTAAAAATTAGAATCAACACTTAAAAACAAAATATTTATTTTAATCAACATTCTCAAAATTTATACAAAATATCACGTTAAAAAATAAAAAAATGATATTGTAAAATTTTTGAATAAATTGAAATAGCAAAATTGTAAATTATTATTATTTAATTTTACAAAATATTATTTTAATTTTAATTAAAAAATTTAACATTTAAAACGAGACATTAATTTTAGTCAACTTATAAAAATTAGAAGCTTTACATAATTAAACCAAAAAAAAGATATTCTTAAACTTTTTATAAAAAAATTTAGAAAAGCAAAATCAATTTATTTTATTTATTTATTATGTAAAAATTATTTTAATTTTATTAAATTTTCTAAAAATAAAATTTAAATGGAAAAAGTAAACATAAATATTTAAAATAATAATTAAATTTAACAAATTTTAATTCAAATTTTGCCTAAATCAGAGTTTTTTTCAGTTTCTTAGCTCTTCAAATATAAACTTTAGAGTTTAATGCTTGGCGAAAAAACATAAGATTTGAGAAATTAATTTTTATTAACTACTTAATCTTAGTTAGTTTCATCCAAATTGTTGAAGATTATATTTTCTTAAATGTCATTTAAGGAATGGATAAAATACTAAGGTTGAGTATTTTCAAATGTTATTCTCTTATTCTTTTCTAATACTTCGGCCTCACTGCAATTCTAACTACTTAGAAGTAAATTACTAATTTCCTTTTTACACTCTATAGGATTTTTAAAATCATTTTTTGAGGGTGAGTTAGATCTTTTAGACTCATCAAAAATACAAATCAGATTATCTTTTTTTTAGTCAATCCTTTCACTTAACTAAATTTTATTAATTTTTGTTAAATATTAATTGAAAATTTCAAAAATTTTTAGCTTAAATTAATTTAAAATAAATAAATATAAAATTTAAATTTAGAATTTAGAATTTCCTTATCAAAGTAATTATAATTTATTTACTTGAAGCTAATTATTGTGAGAATCTATTGTTTGCTTATCACAGTGAAGATTCTCATCTGAACTTCTATTTGGACTTGTATTATGCTTATTTTTTTTACCTTAAGGTGAAATACAATTTAAAGAAATGATCAAATCAACTTGCTGATCATCTTATATACAATTTCTTTATGTTGACTTTTTTGTTATAGGGGAAACACCATGAAAATTTAAAGAATTCGATCTTTTTTTAGAATATATTTATTCCTACATCTGCTACTATTTGATCATATCGTTTATTATAAATTATTAATATGTAGTAAAATCAACTAGGACATTACTTGTACTACTTCTCCTATCTATGGATTTGTTAGCATCTTATTGGTTTTTATCTTAGTTAATTATGTCGTTTTAATTTTCATTTTCATTTATATACTCCTTTTCGCTCTAAATCATTTAATTGAACTCATGGACTTAAAAATTTAATTAACTAGCATTTGTTTAATTAGCTTTGGTTTTATCTTATTAGATTTCTTAGCAGGTGTTTATATCAAATTAATTCTAGCTTTAATTTTTGGATTAAGTAGATTCTTATTAGTTTTCTTCAGTGTTAATTGCTTTACTTAGCTTTAGATGTAATTAATTAGGAGATTGAATACTTTATTATTTGAACTACTGGAAATGTTAATTAAAATCAATATTTATATTTTTTGGAGAATTTATATTTACAGAGTTTATGAATTGCTATTCTTTTTAAAATCCCTAAAGTTAATTAGTTCTTCTCCTTTACTTAATAATTGATTTCGGAGATGAATCTTTAAATAATTCTTATTTGCTAGTTGGAGATTTACTAGTCATATTGAAAATAGTTGAAGAAAATCTATTATTACTAATAAAATTTGAAGGACTTTCTATCAAACTTCTTCTAGGTTAGTTAAAATCTCTTTTATTATAGGATGGCTACCTTATTTTAACTGGACTATTATCATTAGTTGGTATTTGCTTTTTGTCAATTTCATAATGAACAAAATTTATAAGTGAAGCATCTTTTGAAAATTTTTGGTTTTTATTCATGAATTAATTGCTAAGTTTATTTACTTCATCTTAAAGTTTTTAATCAATAAATAAAGCGAATAAGTCCTTCCACTCGTTTAATTTACTTAATTGCAAATGCCTAAAATTTGATTTTTAGCAGAAATTGTTGTTTTCAATACTGCTATTTATTGTTTTATTTTAGTTTTACATAATTGGTTTTTTATAATCTGCAAATTACGAATCAGCTTGATTGACTAAAATTATTTTTAAAAATTAATTAAATTTTTTGATAAAAAAACATTTTATTTACCATAACTGATTTAGAAATTTCTTTTTTCATCTCCTTCTAATTTAATTTTATTCAAAGTGTTAAATATTTAATTTTACTCATTATTAAAAATTAATTATTTGATTTTATATTACTAATTTGCTTGCAAGATCATTTAGCTGAAAGTTAATTGTTATAAAATTTTAGCCTTTGCCTGGTTAAAATATTAAAATTTGCTCATTTCATTTAATTAAATTTTTTTATATTTGCCTATGATGCTTATAAAAAAATACTTCAAGCAATACTAGAAATATCCAATTTTATAAAGTTGTTGCTCATGCTAAGCTTTACTTTTATTTTCTTTTATATTGATATGTATTTCAGAAATATCTTTCTCTATTTTATACTCTCCTTTTCTTTTGTCATCTTCTCTAAGCAAATTAGAAGGAATTTCAAAGTTTGCATTTATTGTATCTAAAATATTGTAATGATACATATAGCTTTCATAAAATTGTGAACAAAGATAATATATCATTATCATAAATCCTGCTGAAGATGAAATAAAAATGAAAAACTAACCAACTTGACTAACAAGTACTTTTTCATATTGTACTTCTTTCCCTTTAATTATGATATCTTATGATATATAAACATCAGATATATCTTAATTAGTATATGTTCTCCTAATTGATGTTCTATATCTAGTTCCTCTATCTATTAATTTTAGAGAGTGATTTGCAAATATATTTTCCTCTCTCATTTTTAAAGTAATTTAGTCAGCTTCTATATCTTATTTAAGAACAAAGTTACTTTAAAAGTCTAAATTCCTAAAGTTTTTTAAATTATTAATTAAGGATGATTTAAAATTGAATAATTAATTACCAATAATATAATTTTTTATACAAAGAAGTTGTTTAAATAGATTCTTCATAAGCAAATTATGATTAAACAAAAATAATATTCAATTAAAAATCTTTAAGCTGATTATTTGTGAGATTACTACAATTATTGCATTTCTTAACATTAATTCTAAATATATTTTATACATCGCTTTCTTAATTTTAGACCATTTCATTTGGGATATTACTTATTTAAGGGCAAATTAAATAGTTAGAAATACTTTCTATATCCATTTAACCTTTACTTAGATTTTATAAATATTTTAATTGCTGTTAGTTGCACTAAGATACTGAGAACTTCATTGAATTTAATTCCTTAGCATTTTGATTGTAATTTAGCTATGTTATAAACTGTTTATAAGCAATCTCAAACTCAAACACATCAGAAAGCTCCTAAAAATTGAGATATTACTGTTCTTTACTTATTAAAATTGCAAACTGTAGTGTGTTAATAATCTCTTCAACACTAACATTTTCCTTATTAAACTCTAAAAGATTCAGCTGAGTTGATGTTTTTTGTGTTAAAAATACGAATATTAAGACTGCTAAGATTGTCATTCCAAATAAAAATATAGTACATAAACTACCCAAATAAGAAGATTTATAGTTTCCTAAAAGTAAGTTTTTGGACTTAATTTGCATTAAATCAAATTAAAGAAACAGTTTTTTAAACCAACTTTGCTTATTGCTCATTTTATAAAAATACTAATAAATAATTCTTTTTGAACTTTATTTCTTTTACTTTATTTATTTATTCAAAAATCCTTATTACTGTATAAAATGTGATTCATAAATCAAACAAAAAATAATAATTTGGTAAGTTAATAGTTAAAAATTAATAATCATTATTTTTATGGTGAAAATAAATCTTTTTATTATTTATCTTTAGTTTTGTAATATTTGATAAATTTGAAGATAAATTTTCAAACCATTCAATTTATTACTTATCATTCTTTAATCTCTTATGGTAAAAATTTAAATATAGACTTTTTCCCTTTGATATTTGATGATTTATACTAATATAGTTTACCAGCTTTTAATTCTTCTATTTAAAATATATAAACAAGCATTTATTTATGGATTTATAAACGTTGAAGGATAACTCATAAAACTATAAGTTAAAATTCATTGATCTTAAATTAATATAAAAATTATTTAGGAAATACCGTGGTTTCTGGTTAATTAAGGACTACATTAATTAAGGACTTTTTTTGATACTTATGAAAAAAGGACTAAAACTGGACTGAAAATTTGAATTGAGTTAGTCCTTAATTAACCAGAAACCACGGTATGTAAGCAATCGAAAAATATCTGATCTAAATAATGAGTTAAAAGTATAATTTAGAAAATTGTTTATAGTTCTAATTTTTATTTTGTAATATATATGTATATTTTTAGCAGGGAAAGATTGTCTCTTTAACTTAAGTAAATAGTCTTCTTTAAAATTTATACAATTTAATTTTTATAATTTAATAATAAAATATTCATAGAAATTAATTTTAAAATACGATAAAAAATATTTTAAGGAGAATAACAAAGATAAAAAAGGTAGATAAATTGAAAATAAAGAAATTCACATTGATATTTAATAAACTAAGTAAGATAAACTTTTTTGTCTAGTAATTCAATAAAATTTTTTTAATGAATTAAATATATTTTAAAAAGTTTTTGATTAATATTTTTATTTGTATGAAAAATAAAATAAAATATAGTTTCAATATAAAACGCAAATGAAATTAAAATATTTTCTTAATATTATGAAAATATAAAATTATTTTATTATTAACAATTGCAAGACTATTTATTATTTAAAAGGAAAATTTTGTATTTGCTTCAAATAAAAAGAAAAATTTAAATTAAAAATTTATTTTGTTTAAATAATTTTAAAATTTTCTTAATTGTAAATTTTTTTAATTTTCTTCTATACTTAAACAAAAATGCTATCAATAAAATAAAACTGAACCTTAATATAAAAAATAACGATTGCAGCAAATATTTCTAAAAATACTTAAAATAAGCAAAAAAAAAAAAAATTAAAATGTAGCATATTCAGCAGCCTTAAATAGATAGATAAAATATTTATTTATATTTGAAATTAGAAATTTTAATATTAATTTTTCTTGATTTATTTTATATGTATTTATCACATTTATTTTATTTATTTATTAGTTTATATTTTTATTTAATTAATTTATTTATTTAGTATTTTAGTTTTAGTTAGTTTGTAATTTTTTTTTCTTTTTTTTAATTTTTATTTATTTAAATTTATTTCAGATTTATTTTATTCAGAGTTTTTTTATTTTAATATAATATTTTAAGATTTTTTGTGTCTAAGTAGCTAAGGTTAGTTAATATAATAAAATGATTAAATTCTAATAAAATATTTTTATATTATAGTGCGGCTTTAACGATATTATTCCTTAAAAAAGAGAAGATTTTTTTTTTTTTTACATTTGTTTTTAAATATTTTAGGATGAATATTCTTTTAGAATAAATCAATTACGGATTAAAAAACTTTTAATATTTATTTATTAACGAAAGAGAGAAGGTGAAATTTTGACAACGAAACAGCGAACTATTGTTCAGCACGCCTCTTCAACTTTTAAAACAGGTTAAACTTTTAAGAATCGGTCCGGGATTGGCATTGTAGAAAGGGCCTTTCGGGATTTAAAATTTATTTCCTTAAAAACTAGTGATTCTTAAAGTTTAGCTGTAGAGGGTTTTTTGTGCTCTCTGTTTGTGAATTCCTAAAATTGAAAACATTGCGTAAAATATTGTGGGGATCTCGATATTTCAGGGCCGATTGATAATAAAAACTTTTTTGTTCGCGTTTTCATTTTAGGGGTTTAAGATTGATAAGCACCAAAGTGACTCCAGCCTTTCTTCTAAGATCCTATTTATTAGATATTAATAACAGATTAGTTTGCAATTAAATAATTTTGTAAGATCTAATAAGAAAAGAAATAAATCTTAGCCATTTTTGATAGTATTTAGGAATTTTAGTTCAGAGTCTCATTCATCATTCTTGATTATTCTTCTTTATTAATAAGGTATTTAATTTAGTATGGTATCAAAGTAATTTCTGAGTTTTAGATATAGACGTGCTATGTTTAGGTGGGATATTTCATTTTGATAGCAGTTAGAAACAAGATAGATACTCTTTTTGAGGAGTGGAGGATCAAGGATACTGTCAGATGATTGTAATAGAGTGAGGGAAAGATTTTACTCTATTATCAAATATTAATGCATTTTAACACCATAAATAACACCCTGCAAAAGGCAATAATGATATAAAATCATAATGACCGGTTAAATGTAAAAAAACTTATTCCTTAAAAAATTGGCAGGACATTAAATTATAGCTAAGTACAATATTTGATTCCGTATCTCACTCTGAACTCATGGCAGATTAAAGGTTTCTTGTTAGAATAGATTATCGATTTCTAACAGTACTTACTTCAATCATCAGGGATAATCTAATCTTAATGATGCTCTCTTATAGGGGAAAATGGTGCTCTATAATCCGTGCTTTAAATTATCCTTAAAAAACTAATTTTTTAAGAGTTACACCATTAAATGTTTGGTCCTTTACCATTTTTGCTCATTTTATATTACAATCTTCTTTTTTTTCTTAATCATACAGATATCCTTTTTATCTTTTGTTTTAATATTAATTAAAATATATTTGAAATCAAATTTTCTTGCTTAACAATATTTCTTAATTTCTTATTATTTATAAGAAAACAAATAATCATTTGATCGTACTTATAATTTATACATAAATATATTTTATTTAAAAATAAATTAAAATGTTATTATCTAGTTTGTGTTTATTCATTTTTGCTTAAAATTACTAAAAATATTTAACATTTTTATAATGTTAAATAAAAATATTTTTTTAATACTTATAATTAATTATAATTTTAACTTAACTAATGCAAAATTTGGTTGATTATAAACGAATTAGTTAATTTTTATTATAAATATTTTGATTGACACCAATTATTATTAAATAGAAAATTTACTATAAGATACTAATTTATGTCTAAGCATTTATTAAATACAAGCCTGAATCTGTATGAGGATATAGAAAATCCTCAGAAATCTTTTACGCCTAACAAATTTTATATGAATTTGCATATACAAGGACCAATATATAATACTAAACTGTACTCTGATAGGGTAAATAATACAGGAGTTAGGCCTTACTAATTAGAGAATAAACTGATTGATGATGAAACAAATTAAAAAACTATTGATCAATATAAGCAAAAACTTAGATCTATTCAAAATTCAAGTCATAATAGTTAGCTAGATGATTTTAGGAAAAACTCTTTTAGTTATTAAGATGCGTTTTTGAGATATTAAGATGACCAAGAATAATCTAGCATTAATTCACCTTAAATATAAAAGTAAGTGAACAAATAAAAAAACTTGGCTGAAACTTTATTAGAAGTAACGGATACTAAACTACCACCAGGACTAACTAAAAGGACAATTAGAGATTATAAAAAAAAAAATAAAAAAGAAAATTTTTAAGTGACTAATGAAAAAGTTTATGAAGCGTATAAACACCATTCTTAGCTTTTTTAACAGCAAAAAAACTTTTAATAAATTGAAAATGGCAGATTACAATCTTCTTCTAAGGATGTTATGAGTAATTAATAAGTTTTTTTGCATTATAAAATTACTGTTTGTTAATCAAATAATAATTTTCATAAGATTAAATATTTTTTAATACAGCCATAGAAAGGAGAAGGACTGTTTCAGTTAAATAAAGACCCTCAACAGATTAAAGAAATTCAGTTGAATATTATAGTAACTCAAATAAAATCATAAATCGAAATTAATATACAAGTTAACATGTAAGATTAAAACCACTTTAAACAGTAAACTTGAATATATCTTTTAATGGTAACCATGCTGCAGTTGCTAAAGAAACTCAAAAAGAAGAGAGCACATTTAATTAGAATAAACTTTTTTTAACTGCTCCATAAAAGCAAAAAAAGATAAAATTATTGCCTTTAACTAAGATATTTTTCCTGAACAGAATTAACAAATTTAGTGAAATAAAAAATAATTTCATAAATTTTGACTTATCTCCTTTTATATTTTCTAATTTTAAGAAAGAAATACAACCTTCAATAGACTTAGAAGTTTTAGAAAAAGCATATCCCTATATTTAGAAAATATTAAATCTGAAATTTGTAGACGAGTTTTATAGTATACTTTCTAAAAATCCTGAAAAAAAACGTGATTTTGAGGAGATGAAACTAGGTTTTTAGAAAAAAGATATTTTAAAAATATTTAATGACTTTGAAACTGAATACATTAGTGAAAAAAAGTTATTTGAGAGAGTTATATACTATTTTATCCCAAGCACAAAGTAAAAAAAAATATATTTATCAATAATTATTCTCTATTTAATTATGTTAACCAAAAACAAAAATAGGTATAGACAGCAAATAGTAATTGACTTAATTGGCTAAATAAATAATATAGGAGATAATTCATTAAAAAACTATGAAAATATTGAATGCATTTTTGATGTTAATGGAAGGGAAGTTACTGATATACTTTAGCTGCACTTTTAAACTATGATTCTGCTAGGTGGAGAAAAAGAAACGATGAAAAAAAACTAATTTTTACGTGACTTAGAGAATTTTATTGAGGTTCAGTAAAATCAGTAGTTCAGAGATACTTTAAAAAATAAAGCTTAAATAAATTTTGATACCGTTCATTAAGTTTCATAAAGTCCATACGATTCACCTAAAAAAAATAGAAATAATTCAACTAATATTAGAGGGTTGGCTTAAACTAGCAATGTTAATGAATAAATTCATAAATTTTATGGCTAAAAAAGTTAATCTCTTTATCAAGAAAACACAATAAATCAACACTCGTTTAGCTAAAATCCATCTTCCCCAACTAATTTTGTAAATAAATCATAAATAATTTAATTTTAAATTCATTTTAAAATCTTTTTTAAAAATAAATAAAAATTTAGAGGGGAGAATCAAGAAATCATTTTAATGAAAAAGAAAGTAGTATTTTAGGAAAAAATTCATCAAACTACAAACTTAATTCAATTTTATAAGAAGGAAGTGTAGATTATTATGGAAATAAATAGATAAACACAGGAATAGTAAACTATTTAAAGAGGAAAAATAAATAAAATATTGAGTACAGTAAAATGAAAACAAAAGAACTTGTTAGAATTAGAAATATTTATCCTTAGCTAACTAACAAAGATATTTTTAGATATTACTCTGAGTTTTAGTCATTAATAAATTTAAATGAAGGATTAGAAAATGCTCAAAATTACTAAGACAAAATTTCAAAAGGATCAGATCTAATTTATGCTATGAATTTTTTTACTTTTTGTACAAGTTTTAAAAGTGGTACACATACTCCTATAATTAATAGTATCCTCAGAGCAATAGGAATTGACGTCGAAGTAATATTTACAATTTATTTTTCTATATTATTAACCTTTTAATCAATTAAAATGAATAAATATCTTTTAATTAGTCCTTAATCCTCATTTAATATAATTGAAAAAAAAATATTTTTACATATAAATAAAACACTTTTTGCTTATTAAATAATCAAAATAAAGGTGGCTGATAGAAATAATATAAAGCTATCATGGGATAAATTTTTGAATTTGAGAGTTTTGATGGAGTAAAAAGGCGAAAAAGAGCACATTGTAGATTTCTTGTAAAGGCTATTTGACCCTAAAAGAATTGGTATCATTACAAAGTAAGAGTTTTTAGAGATATTACAAACTTCTGAAAAGCTTGTAAATGAAAGTGGAGAAGAAGCTAAATGGTATGCTCACTAAATGTGGAGCTATTTTAATAAGAATAATTTTATGAATGAATATGTGGAATTAAGGTTAGATTACATTTAATAAAAATATGATGAACACAAGTATAGTTATTAATTTTTCTTGAGTTGGATATTAAATAATTTTGATGAGTCTTTACAATTAGAATTAGATAACTGTTGATTTTTTTACTCAAAGAAATTTAATAAAATTATATTATTTATCTTAAACAACCCTTAAGTTAATTGCATTTAATAACAATAAATTTAATTTAAAATTCTCAGATGATACTGTAGTTAGTTAATTAGTAAGTAAGAAAATAAGTTAATTATATTTAAACTAGTAAAGTTAAAAATTATATTTCCTCAAAAATAAATATGTAAATAACTGAAATTAAAATACTAAGAAAATGAGATAGGAATTTTTACAGATTATTTAGATTTTTACTCTTAAATAATCTCTAATTAATTTTACTTTTCTTATAAAGATTTGCAAAAAATATATTGATTGATAAATAATTAATACATCGAAACTTAATAACTAAATAATTAATTATAATTGTTTTAGATATTTATATTTATAGGTTCAATCTAAAACTCAGAATTATTTAACTAGTTAGTGAGTATCTTGTTAATGTTAATACCAAAAATAAAAATAAAGATGTAGAGTAGATTTTTAATAATTTGTTTAGGAAAAATAAACTAGCTATTTATTTAATGTTAACTTTTTTATTAGTTAGTTTTCTAATATTTGTTAGTTATTAATGAATGAATGATTGATTGATTTTATAGTCTAGATTTATAGCTATTTTAATTAGTTTTGTAAAATTTATTTATATAGTAGTTTTATATATATATCATCTGACTAGCTGCTACTGTGTATGTCTGTATACATTCATGCATGCATTCATGTAAGCATGTGTGTGGTTTTTATTAAGAATATATTCCAAAATTAATCATAGATGGTACTACTATTTGTCTTTATTTATATTATTTTATTTATTTGAGACTAAATTTATCAGGAAATAGAAAAGAGAGGATGCTAATTTATTTATTTTAATATTAGCTGTTTGATTGCTGAAATTCGTTATTTTATATATTAATATTATAAGAAGAAGGTTATTGGCATCGTTTGATATTTAGTGTTTTATTTATTTATTTTATTTTATTTTAGTATAAGCCAAAGAGTTTTAAAATTATTTATACAGTGTCACCCTTATTAACTTATTTTTATAGGAATTTCAGATAATGTATGATCAGATAGCTACAAATTTTGTTAAGTAGATTCTAAGTTAGAGGATTCACCTATTTTTAATTGCTATTCTAATTGTTAATCTTATATCTAATTGTCTACACTTTGAATTTCGCTGGGTATCAAATTTATACAGGCACTTTTATCTAAGTAGTTTTTATTTTAGTCGAAGTTGATAGGTGAATTTGATTAGATAGGCCAAGAATAGGTTTCTTAGATTATTTAATTATTTTCATTTATTAGTGGGAACGTTTATAGTGTTTTATTTGATTAAGTATATTGCATATTTTCATCCTAGTCTATAAAATATCTATCACTTTTACCATTTGCATCTTCCTCCGTAAAATTTTTTTGTTATCTTCTTGTTTCAGATAAGCAATACCCGTTTCCATCTTTGAAATTTATATTTTATGAATATTTGATTTGGTCTATATCACTTAAATCAATGTTTCTAGTTCGAACAGGTGATTACGAATTTTAAATATGTTTTGCAAAACAAAACTCTTGAGATATATTTTTATTCAAAGAAAATTCTATAGATTTTGGAGAATCTTGAGTTGAGTTTTAGCAAATTTAGAAATCACTGCATTTAAATGAATCGTTGCTTTCTTTATCGAAGAGTAAAGGGCATACCTATAATAGAATAATAAAATTTAATGAGTAAATTTGTTAAAAAAGTAATTCATTATTCGATTCATCAAATTTCATAATTAAAAATTTTTTACATAGTGCTTTAAAGAATTCAGATGTGTTTCTTCAGTTGGTTAAGATTAAATTCTTTCAAAATAATACGTGAAATTATTCTCATCAGAAAATGCCTTTGCTTTTTCTTATATTTCCTATTGATATTTTAATACAATTAAATAACTCAAAAATAATAAAAACTTTGTTATTTTTTTCTCTTTAGAAATGATTTTTATTAGAAAGATAAATTGATTACTAAATGAACTGTTGAAAGAAAAAAATACGCATAAAAGATCAAATGAAGCGAAAATTTTTATTTAGAGTTTGCACCAAAATAAAATTTAAAAGAAATTTTCATTAAATTAAATTGTGATTATTGTGCTTATTTAAATTTGGTTCTGAATTAAAATTCAAGCTTATAACAAAATAAAAAATTTTCAAAATAGCTATTCATTTCTTATCTAAGAATAAATAAATAAATAAATTTGATTAGTAATCAAATTTAATTACTTAACTATTTAAGTTCATTAAGTAAATTTAATTTTGTGCTTCTCTAATTAAATTACCACAGAAAAATAAATATATTCAGTTTTTAATTTATTCATTATAAAAATTATTTTTTACCTTTTATTCATTAGTACTATGAGTTGTAATTCCGATTAAAATATATTTTGCGTTAGGTGCTTAAGCTTTTGTTTTTTAATATGTGGTTTTAACAGCTTCAAGAGATTTAGGGTCAGAATCGTTATACAAAAATATAAAAGTGCTCACTATTTTATAATAGACCTCTAATATTTATTAAAAAAATATGTTAAAAATAATTGATTTTTAATAAGTATTCTCTTATCTTTCTTTACTCCTCTATTATTAAAAAAGAAAATCAAAATTTTTTTATAAATAGAATAGAGTGAGTGAGTGTAATGAATGAGTTAATGTTCATATTTGTAATTTATTTATAATTTCTTTCTTGGAGATTTATGAGTCTGATTTAATAAATTAAAGCATGCTTTTTATAAATTCCCCAAGACAATCAATGAAAAAATTTTATTTGTATTATGTTCAAAGTAAATACTTAGAGTTTTCAAAATATCGAAAATATTTGATTAAAAAATGAATTAAAAAAAATATGCTAGTAAGAAAGAAGATTTTTTTATTTGATGATTTGAACTGGATTTATATTAATTTAAATGTACTTTTTTAATCATTTACCAAATTATAATTTTGATATTTTGTGATTAAAATTCTATTAACTACTTTAGAAGTATTTAGTCTCTGTTTATCATTAAACCAAAACTACAAATTAAAAATTGTATTTTATTATATGAATTTTTATGAAGTAATCCATTCATAAGTTCATTGATTAGCCCTAAGCCAATCATCAACTTACTAAGCAATATTGATTTTAGATGAGTATTAAAAACTAAAAAAGATAAGATTTTTAAAATACAACTAATCCTTACATTCTATTATCCATTAATACTGCATGGTAGATAAATTTTAAATCCAAAGACAAATTTTATATTCCTATTCGCTTTTTGAAAGTTTATGTATCATCAGGTCAAGAGAGTAATTTGCATTTAATTTAGAAGGAAATTAATTATTTGTAAACATTTCGGATAATAGTTCTGTCTTTCCAATTTTAGATTCACCTATAATCATAACATTTGTCTTTATTTATTTTAAATTCACAGAAGAACTTCCATTAAAATTTTCATAGTTACAGTAAAGATTTTCATCAAAAGACTCGCTAGTTTAGCTTAGGTTTAGTTTTTTTCTTCTCCCCCAGTTATTTTAACTGTTAAAAAATTCACTTTCATATAATCCATTTTCATTTTTTTCGCTTTGTTAACTCTCCTTTATTCTTATGCTTTCTTCATCATCATCTTCGTCATCACTACTATCATCACTATTACCGCCACTGCTACTACTATTTTTATCACTATCACTGCTATTTCCAGATCCACTTTTATCCTCATCGCTTAAATTATCACCATCTTCATCACTTTTATCACTATTATCTTTATCTTTGTTATCTTCGCGTTTTTCAGACGATAATGTACGTGATGATACAGCAATATCATTTGGTAATAATAGTGTACCATTATTTATACTGAATGAACGTTTTCTGACTTCTAATAAATCAACTTCATTATTTTCTTACTATTCTACTTCTTCATTTTATGAAGCTTTTAATTATTAACCTTCTCTTTCATTAGCTTATTTTTTATGCTTTTGAGTCTTAACTCTCTCATTTGGTTTTTAAATATCAACACTTTAATCTGAGTTTTTACTTTTTTTATTAAACTATTCTGCATCATTTAAATAGAAGGGGTCAAATGCGCCTGCTTCCATGACGTAATTTGTCATTAACTCCTTTAGCTAAGGACTAAAATTATTTTATTTTTTATTTTCTTCATATAAATCGCTATTATTTTTTGATTCTGATACAGGTTTACCAACACTTTTATGTTGCTTATGATGATAATGATTATTTTTTTTAGAGCCACCTGAGTATGGAATTTTGGATTCTTCCTTTTGAGCCTCTTTTTCTGCTTTCTATTATTAGTAAATAATGTAATGAGAAACAATAAAAGTTTACTTTAAAGATGTTTAATTGCCATATATTTTCATAACTATCAACTATTTTAAGATATAAAGAGTATAGCTTAAAAATTATCTTAGAATACTAAACTCAATATATTTTCAAACAAAAACAAAGCTGATTTGATTTGATTTTGCTCTTAATAAAACCTAATAAACAAACTAAAATGGAAGTATGAAAGGCATAAGCTTGAGTAAGTATACATACAGCTTTTAATAACATCTTTCTAATAATTATTACCAAGTAATACTCCTCACAAGAACGAGCGTAAAATGCTTTACTCCTAATTCTCATAAGCTGAATGAAGTTCTAGTTTATTTTTTAACTCTTTTTGAATTACAAATTAATATATATTTGGGCCTCTGTATTAATTAATTAATTAGCAAAGTTTTTGTTTAATTAATGACTTTGTGGTAGTATAATTTCTTTTACTTTATTTAACTAAGAATACTTATTTTTTGTTAATTATTATACAGAAAAATTAAAATTCAATTATTTTTTTGTTTTTTTGCTTGATTTTTGTTTGTTTATTTGCGTCCATGTCTTAAGCATTTATTAATATATATATAACTTTGATCACTAAACAAAATAGTTAAATTTCTTTTTAGCTAACTAACAAAATATTACCTTCTAATATTTGATAGCAGCTTATTTATTTTAATATTAATAATTCTAAATTACATTCATTTTTACTTATTTTATAATGACTTATCAAAAAAAACCTTTTTCTTTTACTTGTTACATTATTTTTTGTTCATTAACTTTTTGCCTAAAATTAAAAAGCCATTTATATGAATTAATTTTGATCATTTCTGCATATCAAAAAGTTAATTAATTTTAACAAATTAATATACAATCATATACGCAAGCAAGCAAGCCAGCAAATTAAAATAAAATTTTTCAACTCAATTTACTTGAACAAAAACTTTATTTTCATATCCAAGATATACATTTAAAACTAATTTTTTATTTGATTTTTTAAAATTAATATTTTACCGTAATAGGTACTCCAACTATTTATTCTTATTTGTTGTTTTTAATTCAAATATCTCTGTCCGCATACATTTCTTAATATCTCTCCTAATCCTTAAACTTATTTAATTTTCCAAATTACTTAAATTATAATATAATAAATTAATTTAATATTTTTACACTATTTTAAAAAAAGAATAAAATAAGTCTTTAAAGGAAAAAATAAATAATTATTTTAATTATATTCCAAATCAACTTATTATTAATCAAGTGTCATCAAACATTACTTTTCTTACTAATAAATTAAACTTGATATTATTTTTGATAGTACTGTAACTTTTAGATAAATCACTTGGATAATTTTTTCAATATTATTAGATTCAAAAATGATACCTAAATAATATTTTTAGATTTTTTAAGATATTTAAACAGATTACTAATTTGATACTAAATAATTAAAATTAGTCAAAAATAAAATGACTTTTAAGTGAATTATACTTAGAAAACTATATGTTTATTTCTTAAACAAATTTTTGAACTTCAAATTTAAATACATTTTGTATTAATAGTTTATAGCTAGATGAGCATTCAAAAGTAGTATATATTAATTTCTATTATATTTTAGATTGAGCTATTGTCTTATTATTTAAAATAATAAAAAATTACAAAATAGGCTATTTGCTTATGATTGCTATTTTTAGATTTTCATAAAATTAACACAATTCAAAAGAGAATTTAAGCTTTTATTAATTTATATTTTTCCATAAATATTATTAGGAGTTACAGTAAAATTTATTTGTTAACTTAAAAATTGATGAAAAAAAAAGCCAGTTTAATTTCTTTTTCAATATAAGTAAATTAATTAAGATATTTTATTTGTTTTTATTGATGAATTCTTAATTTTGGTTTATTTGTTAAATAAAAAAACTTTTAGATAATAATCTAATAAAATATAAAATGTTAAAATTAAAATAATAAAATTGAAGATATATTTCAAGTAAGGGTAGCTAAAACCTACATTATATATTAGTTTTAGATAATAAATCTAACAATAATCATATAATCTATATAATATTTACAAATAAATTTAGTATCATTTGTTATCATATTTTTTAAAAATTTACAAAATTACCTAATAATAATTTTAAATTTTATTTATTTATTTATGTATCTTGACTTTTAAATTTCACATTTTAAGCTTGGTTGGAGGTTATTCTTCATGTTTATCATGAATTGAGTTCGGTTGAACATTATTTATCGGTTAAAACTCATTTTCTTTTCTATAATTAGATAATTAAGAACCTACCTAACTATTTTCATTTTACATCTGCTATAATATTTAAGAATTATGCGATTGTTAAAGTGAAAATCTGTTCATATTAGATTGCTGTGGTTCATCATTTATATCAATTTAATTTTCTTAGGTGGCCATTATTTAGTTTTAATTATTGTAGAAATCTTAATTATCGGAAGAAGTTTGGATTGGAGATGTTGATGTTTTTTTATTAGCATTTTAAAGAGCTTTTGTTCCTATTAAATACAATTTTCCATTATGGAGACGCAGTCTTAGGGCTAAACTATTAACATCATTATCACATTCTTCTTTTATAAATTCTTAAGCTTCTTCTTATGGTATTTCTATTATTTTTAACTCTTAATTTTCCACATGCTCAGCTAATATTATGAGGTGATTATCTTACAAGCGAATTTCCAATTAGAAAAATTCCCCACTAATCTTTTTGGGCTTTCTGAATAGAATAACTGTAGACTCGTTTGGTGGATATAGATATGACGATGCATAACTACTGCTAGCATGTTGTGCAGGGTATTTATCTGGTGAAATACTATTACTACTTTTATTTAGATTGGACTCTATTGCTGATTTTTTCCTTTTAGTTTAAGTGCAATTTTATGAATTACTTTTAGATCTACCATTACGACGAGATAATTACTCTCTACTACCATTAGATTTAATATTACCACTATAAAAAGTAGTGTTTCGATTCTTGCTGTTTCCATTCGGAAGTCTAGAGTGTTTTGTGCTACTTGGATTTGAATGTATTACTGGCATTCTATCTTTGTAGTATTCTTAGCTCCTCTCGAATGAAGAATTGTTCAATTATAACATATTACTATAATTTTGCTACTCAGAGAAATGATCTTCTTAAATAGAGCTTATATTATTTTTACTATTTATTGGTTTTGGTGATGAATTTTTTTAACTTTTCTAATTGCTTTATTGCTAGATTGTATTATTTTAGCTATAAAAATTCTGAGATGTTATTGGGTATTTATTTGAGCTAGACCTAATTTAAGAAGTATTTGGCCTTTGAGGCTATTAGTTTTAATATGAAATCCTTTCAGGAGAATAATTATTGCTATTGTTGTTATTGGTATTTCCATTTATATTGATAAATCCTTAATTGCTAGTTTTATATGGCTATTGAATAGATTGATTATGTTGCATAATAGATCCATCTTTAGGAGTTTAAAATAAATTTAGAGGATAAGAAGATATCTTTGAAACCATTTCTTAATTTTTCTAGAAATCTGATTCCCACTACCTTACAGAATAGTTACTTTTTTGATCTTAAAGTCTTCGCAGAAACTAAAAATTGTCTTCTTAAACTTTTTGAACAAATCGCTTTCTGTTTTATATATTTAATGATTTCGGAGATCCAGGTCTATTATTCAATTATATTGTGTTTTTCGCCATAATGTGAGTTATCTTTTCTAACAATATACGATTTTCCCTTTCTATCTCAGTGTAGCGACTTTCATGCTATTATTCTTTTTTGAGTCTGTTTAACTTATAATCTACTGAATAGTTTTAAGGAGTCTTCTAACGAAATGTTGATTAAATATTATTTATCTTTTAACGATGAATTTCTTTTTTCCTTTCTAATTCTTTATCTACACAGATTTTATTAAAAATTGGCTAAGCTCTGTACATACTTTCTTCTAAAATTTATATTTTTTTGATATTCCAATTTGCTAAATTTTAATGAATTACGAGTTTTAAAAATTATAATCTATGCTTTTATGAAAGTCTTAAAATTTTTCTGCAATTTATCTCTTTAATAATAACAAAACTTAAATATTTATTTTTTGTATTTTAGTTGTTAAAATTTACCTGCTTTTAATTATAGGAATGAATAGTGGTTAGCATTTCTAATAAAATTTATAATTTATCAATTCATGGATATTAAATGATCTTTAGATTAAATGGAATTTGTTTTTTAAAGTTTTATGTCTTCTCATTATATTTAGTAGAAGAGTATTATTTTTATACTAATATAAATGAATTTACTAATTATCAATAAATCAATAAATATCTTTAGATTTATCAAAGCAAACTAAAACTATAAATTTAATATATTCTGTGTTTACCAAATATCCAAGTTGTAAAATATTAAAATAAATTGATTAAAATTTTATTTTAAAATAAAATTATTTTTTAAAGTTTCTATTTATAAAAAGAGTAAGTTTCATCCTATTTGAAACAATTTAGAAACTGCAAACATTTTTTTATAAATTTAATATTAAATATATTGAAAGACTTGATTTATTGGTATTTTTATAAAGTCTTATATCTTTTAATAAAAATTAGTTGTAAATATTTTTTTTTACACTAATATTTAGGAAGTTTATTCATAAAAAGTCTTTAGATTTAGCATTAAAAAAATAATATTATAAATTAAAAATGTTTATTTTCCTAAATAAAAATTGGATTAAATTGAAATTAATTTAAATATTATTTTAAAATAAAATAATTGTTTAAAGATGAATATTTAATAAAATAAAAATAAAAATCTTTTTTAGCCAATTCAAAACAATTTAATAATAAAAATATTTTTTAACCAATTTTGGAAAAATAAAATACATTTTAATAGTTAATTATTTATTAAAAATAAAACTTCATTATCAAAAAGACTGTTTTATTTTTTTTATTTTTGCTTATTTAAGTGAAAATATTATTAGAAGGAAAAAATATAAAATAAATAGTAAGCTAAATAATATTTTGATTAAATAAATTATTATTATTTTAATTTAATATAAAATTTTTTCATTTTTACTTGTATTATTTATTATGGAGTAAAATTTGATAACTTAGAGAGATTTGAACCCTCTTTTATAATTCTATCAAAATTCTTATGAATTTTAAATTTCTTAAAGTTAGTAAGCAAGGCGGGGTATTATAAATTCAAAAATTTTTAATATAATCAAGTCCTTCATTGATTATTTAAAAGCGGATAAATTATTTGAAGTAAATTTTTTATTATAAAATAATAGCTACAAGCAGAATCTTAATAATTAGTTGAATTGTGAAAAAGCGCTTTCTGATTATTTTATTCAGATTAATTAAATCTTTAAATCAGAAGAAAGAAGATAAGAAGCAAAGTAAAAATAGATTTAACAAGAATATTAATAAATAAATCTAGATTATACTAACTTAGACAAAAATAAGTGATGGAAACAATAGCTGAAGTTTTCAATGAAGTTTAGGAGTCTACCTCAGTCTCTTAAAAGCAAGTATATGCACTTCTTGAGTAGTATGAAACAAATAAAGCAGTATTTCTTAAAGCAACAGAGCAATGCTATCTTAAAATTATCAAGAGCTTGCTTAAGGCACCAAGAAAATTAATTGAGAAATATGAAAAATTGACTGAAAAATTATTTGAAACAGGATATCGTTAGTACGCTCTCAAAGAAGATTAGTCATCAAAAAAATAAAAGTTAACAAAAAGGGATATCTTTTAACTTTTTTAACATTTCTTGGCATTTTTTGCTGGAGCTCTTGACTCCACTTAACTCTAAATAAGAATCTTCTCTTCTCGTATAATTTTCTAACTCTTAAAGATATTACCTTCAGACACTCTTGTAGATATTATTGAAGTAAAAGTTGCTAAGTAATTAATATTAGGTACTCTTTCTTTGATGAAAGAGAAGAAGGGTAACTTAAAGCACATAGGTATTAAGATTACGTCTTATTTGCAAAAATTAATGGATAGAGATGATCTTACAGAAACATAAGAAGCAAAAATTCTTAGAGTAATTTAAATAATTTGTGATTTTTAAATTCAAAATGTGATATGAGACAACATTTATATTATAAATATAGATTCAGAATTTTAGTTAGATATTTTCTATAATATTAAAATTTAGTTAGTCTTTTAAAATTTGATGCTGATTTTTGGATCAATTTTTTGTTAGTTTGCAAAAAATTAAAAATTTCGCAAACAAAATCAAAAAAGATATAAAAATTTATTGTCTTAGAATTAAGAGACAGTTTTTATTTAATTATTTATTTAAGTTTTTTTAACTTTCATTAATTTAAAATATATTTTTTTTATTCACTTAGAGCGAAATGATGAAGAGTATGTGCATGGACGACTAAGACTAGATTAGAAAATTGGCATTAATCAACTTGGAAATGAATGAAAGCACCTTCCCCCATTTAATTAAGAGAATCAGAGATAAAAATCCTGAAATTAGAGCTACAGTCTTCAAGAAACTTATTAAAGAATAAATACCTCTTGCTAACTTAAATTTATCTGATATTTATAAACTTATTTATGATGGTTTAGGATCTAGAGAATCATCTGTCCGTGAAGCATGTATAAGATATCTTTAGCTCAACTATAATTTGTTTAAGGAAGATGAAGAAAATCCTTAAAAAAATTAAGTAAATTAAAGTAAAAAATTTATATTTTAAATAAAAAATTTCATTAAATATATAGATTGAAGAAGAAATGGAATTAGAAGAGAACAAAGAAAAAGATGGAGAAAAAGAAGAAAGCTCTGAAGATAATGAAATTGATGAAGAAAAAACTAAAAAAAAGCAAAGTAAATCTGCAATTAAGAGATTTTTCACACCAAATAAAGAGACTGCCATGAAAGATTTGAAAATTAAAATTTTAAACTTTTTAAAAACCTTTGAAATTGAAAAGAGTCTTTACTACCCTGAATTATACGAGAGTTTAGAATTATTAGTAAAGGAAACTATCAAATAAATATTAGATGCTGATAGCTTCTCAGCATACTTAAAGGATTGCTTTTTAAATCAACTTAGTCTTAAAAAGAAGAAAAAGCACACTTAAATTTCAATCGAAGGAGAAGAGCTATTCCTAATTAGAGTCCTCTGTTAAATGGTTTAAAATCAAGATGATAGAAAGGAACTCAGTCCTGAATTAGTAGCTGTAGTGGAAGATTGCTTCCCAAACGGTGTTGATTTCTCTTAAGTGATTGACTACTATTCATTCACTTAGCCTAATTTATTTTCCCTCTATTAGGTTCTCCTTTTGGCAGAACTTCTCATTAATTGTGATGAATCAGGAAGAAATAAAATTGAAGAAACTCTAAAAAATTTAGTTATTAACATGAGTAATACCAATTTAATATCCGAAATCCCAACTGATCCTTCTAATGAATACAATGATATTTTCTATTACCTTGAACCAGATACTGTTATGAATAATATTTTTTCTCAATCATATTTCTTCTCTCCTATCATTACATGCTCGTATGAATTACTTCCAATTATAGTTCGTATTTTAAAGAAGGTAAAAATTTTTTAGTAAAAAAATATTTGTCAAATTTATGTAATTTTTATTTTTTAAAAATAAAGATTGTGAGTGATGGTAGAGTGAATGTTCAACTTATCTAGCTTATTTCTGAAGTTCATGAGCCTCTAGCTAAAGACACAGATAATGACTCACATTTTGATTTACCTTCAGAATTGGAAAGAATAAGAAATAGTATTAATGAAGAGAAAAAGAAACTCGATAATATTGAAAAAGAATTGTCGAATCTCAAAAAAAATAAGACAAAATAAAACGAAATTTATCAATTAGAGAAGGAAAAAGATGAAAAATAAGCACATCTTAAAATTTGGGAAGAAAAGGAAGATGCTATTTAGTCAAAAATTTTTGATATTTCTATGAGAGAGCTTGTATTAGTTTAATCTCTACTCACTTATTGCAAAGTTGATCCTAAAGATCCTGCTATTTCAAATTTATTGTAGCAAATCATTTTACCTGGATTACATTCTTCTGATAGAAGTTTAAACTTCAATTCCTTGAAATCACTTGCTCTCTATGTTTTGATTGATAAAAAGAATTGCATTGATTTCTTCTCTGTATTCAGCGATATTTTGGACAAGAGTGAAAACTGCTAGAATTGTACTCCACAAGAAATCATTTCATTGAGAAGCATAGTAGATTTCCTACTTCTATATGATCTCACTTAAAAGCAATCCCAAGATGACGAAGATATTGACATTCCTCAAACATAAGATTTAATACTTAAGTATGCTTATTAAGGTATTAAATATATCTGATCGACATTATTCCTTTATCTAATTAAACTTTTTTATTAAAAGCTGATATTCTTCTTAGAACTATTTCAATTGAAGGGTTAAGCAAATTGCTATTTAACGGAAAACTTCAAGACCCACACACTGTAAAAAAAATTTTTTTTAATGCATTTTACTTATTTAAAAAATATTGATTTTTAATTCTAGACTATTTGCTTACTTTTGGTTATTTGGTTTGATACTAAAATCTGCACAAAATAAGGCTTTAAGGCTATTCAGATACTTTCAACTTTATTTAAGACTTTCACTGCCTCGAACTATTACAATCTTCAAATATTTGAAAAAGCTTTGGAATTATTCTCGTAGTTGATGGTTACACTTGAGAAGAAAGGATTAGTTTTTAATGATGAATATGTTATTTTTGATCATAGCAATGAAAAGTTTATTTCAAAGGCTCTTAGAGTTGGAATTAACTTAATGTCCTATGAATATCATAATAACACTGAAGTGCTTAAAAACGTTTCTTCTAATGAATTTCTTCCATAAGAAAGATTCTTCCTTTTCTTGGCATACAAATGCTCAAAAGAAAGACGCTTCCAATCTCTTTTTGAAAAAATTACTTAGTACTTTGACTTTTACAATAAGTGCACTACTGAGTAACTATAAATAATTCTTCACTTCTTAAAAGAAGCTATCGAAAATTGCCCAGTTAGTAAACAGTTCAATTAATTGGAAAAAGTAATTAAAGACAAAATAAAGATTCAAGATAAAAATGAAAGATAAGAAGAAGATGAAGAAAAAGAAGAATTAAATAAAGT
Source organism: Tetrahymena thermophila SB210 (assembly GCF_000189635.1). Classification (NCBI taxonomy): domain Eukaryota; phylum Ciliophora; class Oligohymenophorea; order Hymenostomatida; family Tetrahymenidae; genus Tetrahymena; species Tetrahymena thermophila. The sequence goes on along the minus strand of NW_002475927.1, from coordinate 122,228 downwards.
TTTAGGTAAAGAAAAGAGTGATAAAGAAGAAGCAAATGATGCAGAAAATGGTGAAAATGGCTTAAAGAATGATGAAGATTAAAAGCTTTATACTTTAAATGCAAAACAATTAAAGATTTGTGATAAAATTATTGAACTATTTGAAGGTAACCAACAAGATATTGAAGTTATTGTCAAAAATCTCTTTTCAAATGGAACGTTGATTAATGACTCTGCTGAGCAAAAGAAGAAAAGAGCTATGATGTATGATGAAGAAGATGAAGAAAGAGCAAATAATGAAGAAGATGATGATAATGAAAAAGAAGAAAAGCCTAAACGTGGTAGACCTGCTAAAAGAAAATCTATCCACCCTAACTCAGACGATGAGGAAGAAGGAGAAGATGATGATGAATAGGAAGAAGGTGCCTAAGAAGAAACAAAAAGAAGAGGCAGACCTAAAAAAGATATCTCTGAAGCTTCTCATGCTCCATCATAGAGAGGTAGAAAGAAAAAAGCTATCTATATTGATTAGGAAGAAGAAGAAGATAATGAAGAGGAAGAAGAATAAGAAAATAAAGATTCTAAGAAAAACTCTGCAACTAGGAAAGCAAAGAATGCTAAAGAATTAGAAGATATACTCAATTAAGAGACAGAAGAAGATGAAGATGATGAAGATAGAGAAGAAGTAATAAATAAAAGAACATCATCTAGAAGAGCTTAAAAAACAGTTTTACCAGAATCTAATGTTGCTCAAAAGACTAGCAAAAGAGGAAGAAAGAAAAAAGATGTGTAAGATGAAGTTATTGAATAAGATGAAGAAGACGATGAATAAGAAGAAGAAGACATGTCAGCAGAATAAGACATTGAAGAAGAAGATAAAAAGAATAAAAAATAAGTTGGAAGAAGAGGTAGAAAACCAGCTTCTACTAAATCTATGGGTTCATCAAGTGAAAAAGAGAGTCCAAAAACTAACAGGAGAGGTAGAAGATCAGCATCAAAAGAGAATAAAATATCTGAAGAAAGTGATGAGGAACATAAAGAAACAGACAACGAAGATTAAGAAGAGGAATTGTCTTAAAAGAAAACAAGAGGCAGGGGCCGTCCTAAAAAATCAAATGAAAAGACTTAATCATAGGAAGAAGAAGAAGGATAGGATAATTCATAATCTGATGAATAAGAAGAAGAGGTGGAGGAAGAAGAAGCCCCTAGAAAAACAAGAGGAAGCTCAAAAAAAAGTACACCAGCTTAAAAAAAATCAAAAACAAGATCTTCTTAGAAATCCGTTGATAATGAAGAGAGTGGTGAAGATGAGGAGCAAGAGGAGTAAAAACCTTAAAAGAAAGGAAGAGGAAGACCTAAAGCTTAACCTAAAGAACCTGAATCAGAATAAGATGAGCAAAACGAAAGTGAGCAAGAATAAGAAAATGAAAGTGAATAAGAGGAAGAAGAGGACGATAAGCAGACAAAAAGAAGGGGAAGAAAACCAAAAAATGTTACTCAAGCAGTGAAAAGAACAACTAGACACAATAGTGCTAATAAAAATTCTGATAAAGAAGAGTCTGAAGGAGAAGAAGAAAATGAAGAAGAAGAGTAAGAGGAAGATGAAGAAGAGTAAACTAGGGTTACTCGTAAGAGGGGTAGAAAACAAGCTGATACAAAGAAGCCTACCAAGAATGAATCTGTAAGAAGCACAAGAAGAGGAGGTTCTAGAAATAAAATGGAGGAAGAACATGAAGATGAGGAAGAGAACGAGTCTTCTGAACAAGAGCATGAAGAGTAAGAAGAAGAGGAGGAAGAGTAAGAGTAGACTAAGACTAGAGGAAGACCTAAAAAATCACCAGCAAACAAAAGTCAAGCAAAAGAAACTAGGGGAAGAGGTAGAAAAAAAAATGAAAAATAATAGAGTGACTCATAAAGTGAAGATGAAGGAGAAGAGGAAGAAGATGAAGAAGATCAATAAGCAAACTAAAGAACAACTAGAAGATAAAAATAATAAATAGAAACCTCGAAAAAACCAGTGAGCTCCTCCTAAAGACTTAGAAGAAGAAAATGATTAATTTTAAAAATAAGAAAATTTGAATTAATAAATTGATTTAATAATAAAAGTACATTTTATATAAATATCTATGTAGTGAGTGTTTTGAGTTTAAATGAGAATTATCTATTTTTACTTTATCAAATATTATTTATTTATTAATTAATTATCATTTTAGCTTGTATATCGTGTAAAGTATATGAGAAATCAAAATTATCCCTACTGAGCTAGCTAAAGGTACATTCTCAAACACAGAAAGTATAGAGAACACTATTAATAAAGTTAAAGTCAATTGATTTATTTTCGTAAAAGCTTAAATTGAAGTAATCAGTTTTTCTTTTTTAAACATCAATTTCTGAAGTTATAATCTTAAAGTGTTGTATTTAAATTTAACAATATTTTTGTAGTTTTCTTTCATAGCTTATAATTCTATTAAGATTTTATTACATTGATTTATTAAATCTTCTTCTTTAGAATCATTATCGTTTTCTAGGCCATCTTTAAAGGCAATAACGAAATCTTCATATTTATCATAAATAAAATTTATACTTTATTTATCTTATATTTTTTTATCATTAGCTTGGAGCCTATTGAATAAATAAATAAAATAATTAATTAATTAATTAATGGCAAAATAAAAATAATAATTTAAGTAATTTATTGAATAATGAAACAGGTGATTTACTCCTCAACAAAATCAGATGTAATTTCTTCTATTTTAGCTTTCATTAGTTTCTTAACTTCTTTTAAGCAAACTTCTTTAGATTTTTTTATCAACTCATTAGAATTATTTTTTGGTAACTTAAAATTATCTAAAGTTAATTAAAATAATTAATTTTTTAAATAAATAAGTAAATTTTACCTTTTAAATATTCATAAATTTTCTTTTCCTAATCATCAATAATTTTGTTTTTAATACCTTTGAATTTCACCCAAAAGTCTTGGTCTTTGTTTGTAAATAAATCAGAAATATCAGTCTTTAATCTTGTAATAATTTTCTGTTTAACAAAGTCTTATACTTCCAATGATGCCCTCTTTTCTAATACCTGAAATTAAAGAAATTTAGATAGCAATTAAACTTATGATAAATATATTAAGTTTACTGTTGTAATAAGTTCTATAATCTATATTTCTATCTGCTCGTATTCAGTTATTTAGCCTAGCTCTTCTTTTGATTTTTAATCTAATGTATCAAACATTTTTGTTTTAATTTCGATCTTCACTTAATTTTTAGTTTTCTCTAATATTTCAAATAATTTATATTCTTAAATTTCAGAGCTTGATGATTAGTTCTGTCTAATTGAATTTCTTCCTCTTTCTATTGATTTTTGTTTGATATTTGGAGATTAAGAATATGCTAATTTGTTAGGTATTTTTTAACTTTTTTCTATTTGAAAATATTGGCCACTTCCTTTGAAGTTTTTCTATTTTGAAAACAAAAGTTATGTCTAGCTTTAATTTTGAATACCTGTATTAAAAGCTTTAATTTAAGCTGGAGAATTCAAAGCCTCACTTTTTATATTTTCATTACTTTAATTAGAGTTATTTTAGTTTACTTCTGTTGAACTCTCAAGCTTATTAGCTTCTGTTTAATCATTACTTTAATATGTTTCACTTCCTACTCTTTTTAATATCAGTTTTTAATCTAACTCATCTTCACTGTCTTGCTCTGAAGACTTTTCTTTTATTTACTTTATTTATCCTATTGGTTCCTCTACTATACTAACATCTAATAATCCAAATGTTTAGTTATGTAAATCTACTGAGCTTTTGTTTGAGTTCTGTCTTTATAGTCCAATCAAGTCTTAACTAAATGAAATATCATTTATTTTCTATTATATTTCATTATTCTCATTATTTGAGAACTCAATCTAAGAAAAGTTTAAATCTGAAGAAACTTTTTATGAAGCAAATTTGGAAATGTTAATACTTTAATTAGGATTTGAATTAGATAAAGATTCCCTTTACTACTATGATTGTTAAAATTTAAACTAAGGTGATGATTGTGATTAGCTTAAATCAATTTATTAGTTTTAATTTGGCTATTATTCTGTTTATTGGGTTTCTGGTTTTTACTAAGGTTTCTGGTTTGATTATTAAATCTACTTTTATAATAGCTACTGTTTTTCTTGATTTTATATTTCTGTGAGTTTCTTTTAAAATATTTCATTAAGATTACTTTTTATGTAGTTCAATTAGAAATTAAATAGCTTAAAAATCTATTTTTAAATCTCTTAGTTTATTTACTCCTTAACATAATTTTCATCTAAAACTTGAAGAAACCCTTTCAAAAACACACTTGATACCTTCCATTTTTCTGAAATTTTCCTATATTCTTCCTTTTAAATATTAAAATCATGTATCATTCCTTCCATACATTAAATATGCAATTGTTTAGACCATTGCTACATTTCTTTAACTAACATATCCCATTGTTCTTCGTAATGACTTCCAACAATAATTTATTTAAGCTAAAATAGACTATTTTTATTCTAATTTAAATAATAAATTATTATAAACTTTAATTAATGAATTAATTTACCTAATTTAAAAGGAGATTATCCCATATGATAGAAAATAAAGTATTTATTTTTTGAATTGGAATAGGTATCATTTAATATTTCTCTAACTCTTGTATCTTTAAGACTAATGACTCTTAAATGTCTTTAGACTCTTGCTGTTTTAAACATCTTTAAATTACATTACCCTTATTTCTATTAACTTAATAAATAAGCTGATTTTCTTGCTCATCTATATTATCTTTTTTGTCTAATTCCTTAATATCTTAGTCTAAAGGATAAATATAGTTTATTTCTTTTTTAACATAAGGATTTTCTCTTTCTTTCAAGTTTTTGCTAATGTAGCTTTCCAAGCTTTGATAACTATCTTGCATAGTAAAATCTAAGTTTATCAAGACATCACTGCACTCAAAAATAAATTCTTCAACATAATTAAAGTCTTACTGTTATATTTAATTTAAAGATTGCAACAGCGGCTTTTGGTAAGGCACACATACTGAAAAATAAATAGAAAAGATGTGAATTTGCAAATGAATGAAAAGTGTAAAAAATAAAAAACAATATATTACATCAATGAATTAGAAATTACTAAATAAAAAGATTAAGTTGGAATATTGATCTTTGTCAGACTTATACGCAAACACTGCCTTCTCTTATTAATAAAATTTATAAATACTTTGATAGTTATTGATGAAAAAATTATTTTGATATATTTTTTATAAATTAAAAAAATTAACATCATCAACCTTATTAATCGATTTCTTAGCTGAAATCATACCCAAAAATCTAATTGAAAATGAATTCTGTAGATGCTCTTTGCTAATAGAAAATCCCTATAACATATAAATACTAATTTTCACCATAGCTTTTTATAACCTCATCTAAGCATTGTCTATTAAGTTCTTTTTTTATGGTAATCTATTTGAGCATTTTATAAAGTTTTATCAAAAATCATAAAAAAATATATAAATGAATTCCTTTATTATATTGTAGATTTATATCTTTACTATAACATAAACCAAACCAAGTAATTACTGCTTATAATACGAATTATTATAATATAAAAATAAAATTAATTTTAAAAATTTCTTTTATAAGTAAATAATTTATTTGATACAATTATTAAAGGTTCATTTTAAAATTTATTTTATTTTATATTTTTATGTTTTTGCTAAGAAAGCAAAAAATAGTAGAAAAGTAGAATTAATTTAAATATTATTGATTGTTGAAAATTATAGTTTACTTATTACATAAAAAAAGTGAAATAATTTTAAATATTAATTTTACGTTTCTTAACAAAAAATAAAATTATCTATTAAAATATTAAATCTTTGGTATCCTACACTAAAATACAAAAATAAGGAACAAAATTTAACAATTAAATTATATTAATAAACATAATGCTTATAAATATAAATGAAAGAATGAACACTCTTAATAATGATGAGCAAAAAAATAGTATCAATAAAATTAATTAATAATAATTTATTATACTGCCAAAATTTTACATTCATTATAATTTGAATAAAAGATATTCATAAACTTGTTTGAACATTTAGTTTTTAAAATTATTGATGCAAGCATTCATTCTTTAATAAGAATGATTATAGTATTTAGTAAATCAATATCAAAATTGATTTTTATTAATAAAATATAAATAAGGAAAACAATTAAGATAATCGATCCTGTTAATTAAAACACAGAATCATTTAATTATTATTTAAATTCAAAATTCGCGCATCAAATTTAGGAAAGAGACTAAGAATAAAGGCTGCAGAAGAATACTCTTCTTTATAAAAAAGTGTTTATTAACAAAAATATCATCAGTAAATCGAATACCTTCATCTTATAACAATCTGATAGTTGAAGATTATCATATGAACTAGCTTTTTCAAAAATTTATAAATTTTAAATGTGAAATGAATGTTTTACATGGAAATCAGCCAATAACTCATTTATGTGTAGATAAAAATTGTAAATAGTCTATAGAGAATGTATCATCTTAGAATGGGAAAAAGTCTACCGGCAAAATGATGTCCTCTAATTCTATTTTATTATGCTGCAAGTGTGTTTAGAGTAGCCATTAAAACCACTAAGTGATTTCAATAGAGTAGTTTATTAAATAAGCAAAATCTGAATCTAAATCTAATATTTATGACATTAACAAACAATCTCCTAATTATAATGTTTACGAATAAAAGAAAAATAATATTTTGCAATGCTTATCAAAGATAAGCTAAAAGATATCTAATTATACTTAACTAATAAAACTAAAAGAATTAAGTGAAAGCAGTGACAAAGCTCTTAATTAACGCCTCATTACATAGAATCTTCAACAATAAGAGGTAATTTAATCATAATAAACTGCATATTAAAAATCTTAACAAAATGAGTATTTTAATATTTTAAGTGGATAGCAAAATAAAATTTAATATTATTTTTATTATAGAAACTAATTCTGATTTTAATTGTTTTAAATTTAAAGTTTATTATGTAAAGAATATTCACATTAGAGGGGAATAATTACTCAAATTAGGCTGAATTTGAAGTTTTGCTTAAAGAAGTTTAAGAAGGTTTGTAAAAGAATCAGAGTGTTATGAAGCAGTACGAAGTTACTAAGAAAGAAGAAGACATATAATTAAAAGAATTAGACTTTATTTTTGCAAAGTTAAATTAAGAAACATAGAAAATAATTCAATTGTTTGATAGAGACATTTCATATCACATTCATGTAATTTACTGTTTTTTTGATTCATTTTAAGTATGATTGATAAAATATTTAAATTTATTGCTTAATAATAAATAGCAAAAGCTGAATGAATACATTTAGTAGAGCAATAAGTAAGCTCAATAAAATAATGATAAACAATCCACAGAAAATTTAAACCAGGAAAAAAATACTAAAACATTAGATCTTAATGCATTTGATTAAATATCAAAACTTTTTTCATCTGGCGCGAAGAGTGGTAAGAATTAATAAGAATAACATTCTGAATAGGAAAATAACACATAGTAGCAGAATATAACAAAGCAGAGACTTGTAGAAATTCAAAATTTAAATCCTGCTATAAATAACAACTCCACTCCTACAGCATCAAAATAAAATTTTAATTAAAATAATAGTGGTGGTTTTTCTAATTTAAAGCTTGGTAATTTAAGCACAGCTCAAACAAACTCATATGTTTATAGCGACTAAAAGTTAAAAAGTGATAATTTGAATAATAAATCAGCTGCAAACAGTGCAATAAAAGGATATAGTATTCTTTCTGCAGTGAAATGCTAAACTCCTTAATCAGTAGCTAATGAAAATGATTCTGCCTCGATAAATTCTTATAAGAAAAAAGAAGCTCCTCCAGCTTTTAGTTCAGTATTTCCTTAATCATCAAGTTCTAAAAAAATATCCCCTCAAGAAAAAAGAGTTTTTATATAAACAACAAATTAAACAAGCAATATTGTTTTTGTAACAAACAGCTAAAATGTTCCAGCCAATAAAAATGAAGATTTGGAAAACCAAAAAAGTAAGATATAGATGAAATTTTAAACAGATAGTTTAAATTTTGATAATTTTACGCCTAAATTATCAGAGAATAGTAGCAAAATTAAAAATATTGGTGGTAATTTATCCCCAATTAGCAAGCCTTAAAATGCTGAAGATGAGTTACACTAAACAGCAAAAGAAATAATTTAAGAAAATAATATTGAATGGCTTGATAACGAAGATTACGATCTGATTGATAGAGGATAGTTTTTAGCAAAAGAAAGGAGATAAATTGGATAAGAAGATTTTAATTTAAAAAAATTGGGCTAATAAGATGATGAAGAAGAAGATGATGATAATGTCACATTGTATGATAATGAAGATTATGACAGTAACGATTTTCTGGAAAAAGATGAAGATCTAATTTAGTTTGGAGAAGAAATTTATGAATAAGATAAAGAGAATAACAACTAGTAAAGCTTCTATAGATAGAATTATAATAAATGTGGTTAAAATTTAAACTTAAATGGATTTTAATCTTCTGCATAAAAAAGTTTTTAAACACTTCAAAACGAAGGACAGTCCCAAATACAGTAAACTTATGGTTAAGAAGTAGATAGAAAAAAAGAAAAAAGATTAAGAAAAAGGCTTTCAAAAAAATTGAAAAAACTTAGGTAATAGCATGATTTAATTGAGTAAGAGCAGATGTAACTTAAGCTAAAGTAAGTTGAAGAAGAAAAAAAGTTAAGTATGATAAAGCTTAATGATGTAAATCCTGATCAAAGTAGTAGTGTAAAGCAATTCTAATACTCAAGCTGCAACCCTGCAAATAAAAAAGGTCAATTCAAAGGAACAAATTCATAATTATAAAACTCTGCTGAGAAAGGTAAACAATAGCAGTTATCAGACACAAAGTTTAACAAAGAATCTAATTTTCAGAATCTGCTAAGCTAAATGAAAAGCAATTAATAATAGAATCTAAATAAGCAAAGTAGTAATATAAATTAACCAAATCTGTTGAAAGACTCTTTAGGGTACAACTAGAAAACAGGTATCTATTCATCTAAAATTTTAAATACAGCTATTTCACCTAATAAATAAGAAGCTGTTTAACAATTTGAAAGGGACCAGTCTCCTGATCTTCAGCATTTTTCAAATGGAATCACAATTAATCAGACTAAAAAGAAATTAAAAACAAACTAAATTTATGAAGGTGCTTATACAAACTCAGAATTAAAATCTCAATAATATAATTTTAATTAAAACTAAATTGTAAAAAATAACAATTTTGGAATAAATTAAATGAAAAATAATATTCATAGCCAATTTGAATATGAATAAAAATCTTAAAATAATAATAGTAAATTTGAAGGAAGCTAAGAATCTTAGTCATTTTAGTAAAGTATGAGTGCTTTCCAATCATAAAACTCAACTTTATCAAATAAAAAAGATTTAAGCTTAATAAATTTATAAATGAAAACTAGCAATATTTAAAATAGCTAATAATAATCTTAAGTTTATAACAATTTTAACAATTAGAGACACTTTAATAATACATAATTTTAATATAATTAATATTAGAATCCAAATTTGCAACAACCTAATAATTATAATACTCTTTTGAGTGATGTTAATTTAAATAATAACAATTAACAGAGACATGGAAGATACTCAGAAAGGTTTTAATCAGAATTTTCTTAAAGTTAATTGAAAATCTAAAATAATTTCTAATCATCTTAAGACCCATTCCAAGTTCCTTAAAAACCAAATTAGTAATCAGTAATAGCTCGTCACAATTCCTTGATAAGACCATATTAATAAAATTATTAGTCAGCATATAATTAAAAGCAAAATAGCTTAGATACTTCTACACCTTTTGAAGAATAAATTAATATTAATAGCAGTAAGCAGTCCTTAAACTTTAGGAACACTAACACATCCTCAAAAAATACTAACTATTCTAACCCACATACTTTCATGCAAAATGATGAAAGAGTTTTAAATAAAAGCAAAATTCAATAACCATAATAATAAGATTGTGTTAATAATTTCAAACTATAAAGTGAAATATCTTAAGGTTTAGAGTAAATTCAATAATAAATCGAATTTAGCAACTCCCTAAGAGAGCAGCTCGAAAGAAAAATTAGAGAAGAGCAGTAGAACAGTGACAAATATTAGCAAAGTTCAAGCACAAAGCGCTTAAAATTTTAAATTATTGATGACGAACCATAAAATAGTAAACATAATAATTATTTAAAATCTTATGAAAACTAGATATACAATCCTATAGAAAGATCATATTAAATTGACAATGTCTCTTCTTTGGATGAATAAAATTAGTCCTAATATGACGATTAATCTCCATTATATTCTCCTATAGTTTAATTCAGTCCTATGGAATCTGATGAAATCTCTTGAAAAGATTATTTTTTAGAAAGTAAAAAACATTAATAATTTATTTGAAGATTTAAAAAGTAACTAAAATAGTTTTGTAAAACATTTTTAAAAAAATTACTAAATTAAATTTTATATATCATAATTGTTTATAAGAAAGTAAATAAGTAAATTTATATATCTTTTACGTATTTTAAATTTTATTTTTTTTCATTAATTAAATATGATCAATCAATTTTTTCTTAGTTAAATTAATTATTTTTTAGAATAAAAAGCTTATAATTACATAGTAGTTTTTTTGCTTAAGACTACGATTAGTCAATTTAAACTAAAATTTTATTTTTAAGTGTTGCAAATAAATTTTAAAGTATTTTCTTTTAATAAATTTTAAAATTCAAATACAAGTTTAGAATAATAGTTTGATATTCATTCTTTGATCATTTTTCACTAGTACCAATTTGAACTGAGGATTTTGGATAAGAATAATTATGCAATTACATTTTTACTAACACCAATTATTTTATTGATGATAATAACTTTTTGAATTTTTCCAAAAAAATAATCAAAAAATAGAAAAAATGATGTAAATTAATTAAATTGTAATTTCTAAACAATTTATTTTTGTAATATCTACAAAAAATATGTTTTGGCTAAATGAAGATATTTTTTACTTAATTAAATAAATCCCAAAACGATTTGTATATTATTTATATATGTATATATTATGAAATAAAAGTATATAAATAATGTAGTTTATTAATCCCTAAATAGGGTAAAGTAATTTTTATTATTATAAGTTTTGTTATTTTAATAAATATTAATTATTTTAATATTAGTTATAAAGTACCTACATACATTTTAATGTTGATCTGTTGTTAGCTCTTTTGGTGATGATAATTGATTAATAGAATTTCCTAAAGAAACTTATTTGAGCTGAAGCATCATCAAATTGAAAATCTTTGAAATTTTTGGATAATAATTGCCTAAATGATTGTTACACTTATTCTCTTAATTAATTTATGAATTTTGGTGTAATTACTCTCACTTGGCAACTCATTCAATTGAATTTTAACCAACCAATCTCATTTCGCTTTTATTATATCAGCCAGAGTGATCATAATATATTAATTAAATTTTATAAATGATACTTTAGCAAAGAAATTGTTTCTTTTTACATTTTTATTAATTCTATGAATTTCAGTTGAAAATTACATTTTTTTAAAAGACCAGCAACAAATTTTTTGTTTATTTTTGATTTATTATTATTGAATGAGTTATTAAATAATGATACAAAATTTTTTTCATTTTTTTGAGTATTAGTTTAAGGTTGTAAAAGATTCAGGGTCTTTTAACTTTTCTACTAGTATTCTTCTTATTGATAGATGAATTTTTCTGTCTTTAAGTTTATTTGATGTTAATAATTTTGGAATCGCTTCATTATTTAAATAGAATCTAGAGAGCACTCTAATTATTTTGTGATACTTTGAGGTCTTATCATCTACATTTTATTTGTTTGAAATCCATATATTTCTCAAATCAGCTATTTTCAACATCTTATTTTTGTATTATTCACAAAATTTCTTAAATTCGTCAAACTCCTTTTCTTCGAATTCAATCTAAGGTATTTTTTGTATTATTTTTATCGATTTCTTATTACACATGAAGGATATTATTTAATTTCCTAAATTTTTGATAGTATTTCTCTTAGGATTTGACTTCTTCTTTTGCTTAGAGTTGCGAGATTCCTCGTTGTAAGATGGGAAGTCTATTTTTTATTATCCTAACTTGTTAAATTAGAGCTAGTTTTATTAAATTTGTGGATATGAACTAAGCTGTTATTATTATAACTGTTAAAGGACAAGAAAATTCAATTGAGGATATTGAGTACCTTGTTCTGATTTAATATTCTATTTTATAAAATTAATTCTTATTTAATATTTATTTTACAAAAATTTAAACTAGAAATAAAAATCGCTAGAAAATGAATGGCATTCATTCATGCAGGAGTGAAAAATGAAAAGATAATTTTTACTTAAAATCTCACAAATTTATTAATTTGTCAAAATGAATATGTTGAAGGTGTCAAAAAATAGACTGTAATAGAAAAGTTTCTGAAATAAGGATATGTGTTAGTTAGTTTGTTTGTTTGGTATTCTATTTCTAGATCCAATTTTAAAATGAGTTATGATAAAAAGCAGGTGGGGTTAAAAATTTAACAAAGTGTTAGAAATTATTTAATTAGTGTGATACCTAGCCATAATTTACAACTTTGATATTAATTAACTAGGAAATAAAATTAAAATTTGGTTCACTTTTAATTAAAATTTCTGAGAAATTTTGTCTACAAAATTAATGTCTATCTAAAAGAAGTGAGTGGGGAGAGTGATAGAGTAAATAAATAAATAATTAAATATTTTGACCTTTATTTCCTATACCATTTTTACTCAAATCAATAAATAAATAATTTTGAAATTAGAATGCCAACAAGAATTATATCTTTCTATTTTATTATCAATTAAATTACCTAAATTAAAGGTGAAGTCTAAGGATAGAGAGCTAGATTAATTTATGAAGAGGAAGTAGATTACGAGATATTCGAAAAAGAATTTCTAGCAGCGGGAAGTGTTGTACAGGATAAATTTGGAGATTCAAAGCATATTGCTTTATCTTGAATACAAGCTTCTTATTTTTTGTTGAAGAAGCGCATTTCTGAAGAAACCTAATCACTTTGTAAGCCCTAGTTAGAGAGTATGCGGTTATTTCTAAAAAGAATTTCATTTTATTCTATTGTATTTCTAGGATTTAAAATCTGCTATTAATGTATTTATTATTAAGCAAGAAGCTGTTAGGCATAAAGCATATTATACATTTATTAATTTTATTACTGTTGTTATTACTATTATTATATTTATTGCTGTTATTGTTGTTATTGCTATTGTAATAAGTGCATTAAGGGCAATTATGTATTTTCTAGTAGTTGCTTATTTTTTAGCTAGATTAGTTAGCTTTATAATAGTTGTTAATTCATTTAGTCAGTATTTAAATCTTAAATTTAGAAAAGTTGATTTTATCCAAAAGATAAACCATTATCTTCCTTCTTCAACAGTGGATTAAAAGTTAAATTCTAGTTTTTATTGAGATTGTATAGGTTATTTTACTAAACTTATTAAGATTATTGTAATGAATTTTTTAATAATTAGATGTCATTTAGACTAAGATTTTATAAGTAGGGGTTAAACTAAGGCTACAAAGCTTATTGAATTTAAAATTACTATTAAGAAGTTTATGCTAAGGGTTAGGTTGATATATTGTTAATAGCCTATTATAAAAAAGAATTTTATCCCAAAAATGATTATTAAAGAGAGGAAGAAGAGGATTGTGTGGAGGAATCTTGTTATTAAAGCAAAATATTGTTTTATAATTATGAACTGGCTTATATATTCTGTAGACTTTTTGCTAGCAGGTCTGTTGCAGGTGAAAATTATGAGTGTTAGAGCATATTGATTTCCATTAATGAAGGGATACTCATTTGGTTCTTTTATTGTAAATCAGCAAATTTCAAAATAGTATAACAATTTACTCAGCTAATTTTGTAGATTTCAGAAATGAAGTTTTTCTATAACCCTTTAAATTTGTCGTAAAGCCCTAATTGGTTGAAGAATATACTTTAAATAGTTCTTTGAGGTAGCCAACAAGAAATATAAGGAGGTTGTTTGATTGAACCTGAAACAAAATAAGTGAAAAAGCAAATAAAAAGTGTTCGGTATATTCCTTTATTCAATGTGAATACGAAATAAAATGAGCTTGTTTGTTTTTTTGTGTATTTATTTAAGCAATATTTATTAGTTAATTGATTGATATTTTTAGGTTTTGATACTCAAAGATTTCTTTCTTTTTTGAGAATTTTTAGTTTTATTTAATTATTATTTATATATTTTCTTTTTTTGTAAAGAATTGTTTGTAGACTGATTTATCGATCAGATAATTGACTTTTTTTAACAAACTCTTAGCAAAGGTATTAAATATCGTAATTTTACTTTAATTAAATCCCCATAATAGTATATGTAAATATTTTGGTATCATCAATTCGAAATTATTAATCTATCATTTGTTTTTAATTTATTGTATCTATTCACCTCTTTTTACCATATAGTCTTTTTTTGTTAGCTGATTGATTTTTTTCTTTACCATTTAATTCTTTTTCTATCTGTCCATCCATCAACCTTTAAATATCTTTTTAATTCCCACCTCTTTCATTTGCCTAATTTTTTATTATTATCATTAAAAACTTACTAACTTAATTTCTTAATTGTTTTTACTTTTGGTAATTGATATTTAAATTGACCATGAATGTTAGGCTATAAAAATCAATAAATTCTTCAAATTTATAAATTTCATTTCACTACCTTCAGAATTGTATCTTCATTTACTCATAATTAAATCTTATAAAACCTCATGAAAATTTATTCTTTTACTTTAATTTACACACTTCGCTCATCAACTTACAAAAAAACTAAAAAAAAAGAAAGCTAATATTTTTAATCATACAAAAAAGAATACTTTTCACTGATAGTTGCTAAAAATTGCTGAAAATCCTTTCATGATAAAATTAAAGCTACTTATTTTTCAGAAAGAGTGTATTATTGTTGTGTGTTTATTTATGATAAAATACAGTTTTTTTACTTTTTAATTTTTTGGTACATTAATTATAAAAATACATTTAAATTTTTGCTTTTTTGTTATCAAATTTAAACTTAAAAATCTATCTTTTTTTTAAAATTCAGAAAAAGACTGAAATTCATTTATATTATTGCAAATGAAAGATAAAATTAAAAACTTCTAAGAATTCTAAAGAGCTTAGAGTGAATGAATTGTGGTAATTCCTTATTTTATTTATAGATCGCAATAAAGAAATAATGTTAGCGAAATTACAAATTATAAAACTTTAGTTCAAATTAAAGCAAGTGAAAATAAAGAAATCTTAATGAGAGCCTTTCTATGTAAAAAATATTATTATTTCACCAATTCAACAATTACAAGCGCATTTAGTAGCTATATTTAATTATAAATTGTCTTTCTTCTTCTCAGTGATAATGATTTCAGTTTAAACATTAAAAAATTAGCTGCATTTCTTTGTATAAAATATAACAAAAAATTTGGCTTACTTTAATATGAAAGGAAAGTGATATAAAAGTGAAAAACTAATAGAGGTGATAGTACTACTGTTGGCATACTTATAATAATGGGTAGTGTATTTTTTATACAAGCAATAGAGAAAATCTCGATTTTAATTTATTTAAATATCCCCCATCTATTTAAACATAAAAATCAAGTAAAAGTGTTTTTTTTCTCGAGTTTTTATTTTTTGGGTAAAAAGAAATCAATGTACCAGTTTCCATACATTAATTTAAATCTCCTTACCTTATGTTTCTGGTTCATAACAAATCTACATCAGGTTTAAAGAAACTCTGACTAATTTTTTCATACATAATATTAATTACTTTTTTATTTTCAACTTCAAGTATTAGTCATAGATTTTCCTAGACAAGCTTGAAAGAAACATATTTTTTTTCATCAATTAAAAAATTGAAATTACAACATGTTCTATTAGCCATCCTCAAATATCCTTAACTATTTTTTAACTAAATTTTAGATATTTTTGTTAAATTTTTAAAGGATATCGATTTAACCCAGACTTTACTTATATAACTGCATCTCTCATCACTTTCTGTTAATACGATCTATTAATTACTTAAATGACTTGCCAATAAACTAGAAAAAAAATTTATATTTTTGTTGTATCATCAATTACAAATCAATTAAAAAAGCATGTAAGCTAATAAATAGTAAAATTAATAATCTATGAAAAGATCATTTATATTTTTTTCATTGCGTGCAGATGAGTATTCAAATATGTGAGGTATTCTCATTTTGTTATCTGTTGTATCAGGCAGACATTAGGGTTTAAGTTTTTGGCTATATTTCAATTAATAAAGCTAAAAAAGCTAAAATCAGGTGAAAGGTAAAAAAAGATCATAAAGATTATAATTTAAATCTATAAAATTTGAATAAATATATAATTTTTATGCCAATCAAACCAAGAAATTCCATTTATTAAATTAAGATAAAAGAAAGGTGCGATTTGAACTGTTTCTTAATTTCAAAAATTTAATTAAGTATTACATTACAAAAAAAGTTCCTTTGCTAAAGGCGAAAAAATATGATACACATTTTATTTGAATACTTTTTCCCAATACAACTGTAAATTATTTAGAACCCTATAATTTAAAATTAAGAAAATATAATTAATCTTTGCTTGAAGAAACCATAGTTTGTTTGAATATAGTTTTTATTAGTCTTATTTTATCTATCTTATTTTGAAAAAAATTATTAAGCATATTAAAAAAAGTTATAAAATATGATGGTCTATAATTTGTAAGATGTAGAAGCTAATCGAGAAAGATCTATACTGGAAATCCTATTTTGAATTTATGATTAATTCCTTCTTAAAATTTTAAGTTATGCTAATAATTTCTCCATAAAGTAAGGAATATTTTTTAATTTAAAGAAAAAAGTTGATTTACCACTAGTTTTACTTCGTATTTTTAAATAAATATTTACAAATTTTAGTTCAAAATATTCTATATTATTTAAAACTATCTCTAAAGAGCCGCTAGTGTAAAATGATTTAGAAAAGGTTTGCTACAGATTATATTGAAAAATTCGTTTTGATTGTAAATAAAATAGTACCTACCTACTTATATCTTTCAACTTAATTAGATCATTTTGTTCCCAATTTTCAAAATATGCAAACTAAAAAGCAAAGACTCGAACTTAATGTAAGTTATAAACAAAAAATGTAAATTAAAATATCGACAGAAAACTAAATTATTACTGAATTTCTCAAATAGTTATTTTAAAATATGAAGATAAAAATGGAAATGATTTTTTGAATATAAAATTGTTGATTTTTTTCTGTTAAATATTTCTCTTTATGAGATATTTATTATTTATTCATTTAATCAAGGATACTTGATCAAAACATTCAGATATTACGAATAAATCAATCTAAAATTGCAAAATTAAATTTTTCAATGTTAAATTTAATAAAAAAATCTGCTTGTAAATGACTTTTAATTGCATATTTTACAAAATAAAAACCTAATTTTATATTAATGGCCAGAAAGTATTAAATTTAAGTTACTTTCTTAATTTAAATTGATGTCCTTATACTGCTAATTCTGTAGGTGATCTTATATTCAACATGAATGGGGAATTTTTTATTTATTTTGTAAAAAAAATTATCTAATTAGGTTAATTACTCTTTCATTCCTTTTATCTTAGTTTTTTCAAATAGATTTAGTTATCTATTTGAAAATAACCACAATTCTACTCTTGTTTCATTAAAGTTTGATTATTAAAATTTTGATTTTATGTAATCTATATATCGTGAAAAATATAATGTGCAGCTAGATAATTAATTAGTTAATAAAATCCTCTTCAAGAAATGAACAGTTCTAATTTTGCTAATCAATAGTCTTAAAAAATATAGAGTTAGCTTTTTAAAAATATACAAATAAGTATTTCTAAACGATGAGCTTAAAAAATTCAATAGTATTTTAACTCATTTTATTTTAAATTATAAGATATATTTTACCAATTTACATAAATAGAGGATTATAAAAATTAAGTTACTTGATTAATCAAAAATAATAAAAAACTGTGAATTTTTTTTTAGATTTTATATCTGATAAATGCTTTTAAATATCAAATTTTCATTATAAATTTATAATAATATAGTAATTTCATATTTTTGAAAGACGAATCAATTTCCTTCCACTCTTTGATTTTTGTCCTTACAATATTTTTTTATAATTACAGATGATAATACTTGATTTACAAAAAAATATTTCAGATTTGTGATTAAATATTGACACATACTTATTTCATAGAAATTTCATGGATAAAGTTGTATTAAAATTTACTGATAAATAAGATATAGTTATAAAATTCAAAAGTAATTTACTATAACAAAATATTATTTTTACCAAAATACTATTTAGTATACCACTCAACTCATATACTAATTAACATATTTATTTCTTAATAAATATCAAAAAATGTGATTTACTTGTTTATTTATCAAATTTTTACATTTTAATCAAACATTTTTTTACTAGGAAAGAAGTGTATATCTTCTTGGCATGCTTCCTGTTGCTTTCCCGTTTTTATTTCCATGCTTTGTAGAGCTCCCCCCACTATTATCCATATTTTTTAACTTAGCTAGTAAAGCGGCTTCTGCAAAGCTAAATTAGTTTTACTTGAGCATTCTTTATTGTGAAAGATTTTTAGTTGAGCAAGCAAGATTCAAAAATTTATCAACTTCAAATGCAATATTTGATTACTTATGATCAGATGAATAAAGCTAATCCCCAAATTCTTTTTTCAAATAGCTCAAATTAAAATAATTTGGATTTACATGGCTGAATGTCTTTGATGAAGCGAGAATTTTATCTTTTTGTGAATTTTGCTTTTAGGCATTTAATTAGTATTTCATTTTTTAGTGTCTATTATTATTACTGATTTATTTAACATCCAAATCATCATATGAATGAGTAATATCAGTTTCATCGTTTTCATTTAAAATTGATTTATGTGATATATATGCTTCTTCTTCTTTTTTAGTCAGAGTTTAAACTAATTCTTTTACGCCTATTTTAGTGTGCTTGCTTTGTAGATTCTCTATTTGTTTATTGATGTTTTCTCTTTCTTGCTCATTTGAGAGTACAATTTACTTCAATGCATAATCAGCCTTTTCAATTTATTGCTAATAGTCAAATAGCTTCTGTTGCTCACTATTTTCTACTAGTTGCATATTTATATTTTAGTTCTATTTGATCTTTTTATGATCAGAATTATTAGACCGGTTTTTAATTTATTAGTTTTACTTTTATTCTTAAATACTGCTTAATAAGGATACAGCTCTTTTTTTGTCTGAATTTTTACCATCTAAAGAGCTTTAAGCTAATCCTTCATCTATTTACTTTTGATTCTAAGCTGCTTACATCAGTTTAGATCTCAAATTTATATTTTATTTTGCTTCTACATCAAGATGTTATTCAGGTTTTGTAGGTTATTAGCTCTCAGGCTTTGAATTAAATATTTTTTCAAATGCTTTACTGTCGTGAATCTTATTTCCAGATTAGTTGAATTTTACCTTTTCTTTTATTCTAGAAATGGTTGCCTACTCGTTAAACTATTTAATCTCTCTTTATATAGCTACCATAGTATCTTCCTTTTATTGAATTTAAGGAATTGATTTACCGTTACCATTTTTTTGTTTAAATTGCACCATTAAATTAGAAAATTAAAGCTCTTTTTTATCCATATTGACCTATTATAAAGTTTTTCCACAAAGCCAGTGCATATATGGATACTTTGCATGGTCAGTTTATGAAACAAGTTATTCTTAAATTACTTTCTTCATACAAATATCAAGATCAATTAAATCTCTTCGTTAATCTAAAGGTATTTTCATAAATTTATACTTTACTTCCTATTTCTACTGCAATTCTTTAACATCATCTTCATCATCTCTCATAAATTTGTATTTCTATTTTAATTGTTCAATTTTTTCAGGTTCTTCATTAAATTTAGGAGGATCCTTGTTAAAATATAAGTCATTTGTAATAACTTTGTGTTTTTTAATTTCTTCCTTTTACTTATGGTGATTTGGCTTTTATTAATGATTAAGATTATTAAATGAAGCAATTTTTGACTGAGATTATGTCATTCTAGTTTACCTTCTTTAGCTATCTAGCTTGGTATTTGATTTACTAAAATTATTTTAGGAGGGAGATGCATTTTATATTTAATTTAAGTTGACATTTAAATAGTTTTTATTTCCTAGTTTTTAAATTAATTGATGATTATCATTTTGTTGTATTTTATCTAAATCATATTAGTTTAATGATAAATTTTATTTTTTTGCATAATTTTATTGTTTTAATTATAAGCTAGTTTTTCTTATCTGTGAATCTTCTATTTTAGATACACCAGAAAAAGGTCTAATACGTTATTCAAAGTGTGTGTCATTGTTTGTTTTTAATAAATCCTAAGAAAAAGAATTCCTTTAGAGCTAAATTTTGTTTTAAAAGTTGAGATTATTTAATAAGCTTTATTGATCTGAAGTAAGTTAGCTTAAATCTTATATCCTAGGCGATGTTGCTTAAGAGCCATTGGCATAGTTATTTTAAAAAGCGTCAGTTAAATATAAATTAGGACCAACATTGGCATTAAATTAGTTATGTAATCCTATAAAGCTAGAGTTGTTAGAATTGTTTCCAGAATTGAAATTTTTCGAGGATGGATTTAACTGATTATTTGAATTTAAATATTTATGTTAATTAAATGCTATAGGAGATATAAAATTTCCTTAATTATTAAAGCTGCTATTTAATTTTTAATCTTCTGCTGAGTTTTTTTGTTATAGCTACGTGTTATTTGATAAATTCTAATTATTGATATTCTAATCAAAATTTATTATTGAGTTAAGATCTATTCCGTGGGTGGAAAATGATTATCTTTTTGAATGAATCTAACTATTTTAAGCATATTCTAAGTCAGTATAATCCATGATATTATTTATATTAAACCCTTCTCTAAAAGATTTATTTTTATTTTAGTGTTATCCATTCATTAGATTATTTTAAATCCCATATAGTTTAGATGTAGCTAATCCTGTAGTTATCTATGTGGTTTAGTCTTAAAAACTAGGAATTTCAGAAAGGCTTTTATTATTTTGAGCTTTCGAGTTAAAAATTTATAAATAATTTTTAGAAGGTTCCTTTCTTTAATTTTAGTATTAAAGTGCATGGTTCGAATTATTGTTTGAATTAAATATCTAGCTCAAAGATTTTGGTTTCTATGATTCAAATCCATTCTTAACAGCTTAGGTATCAGCTTAATGGATATTATCTTAAGAGGAGATCAATTATAGTGATATATTATACTCATCCTTCTAAGTTAAAGGATTTTGTTTTTTCACTAAAATTTTGAGATTTTTATTTAACTACTCACACTCAGCCTTTTTATAAAGATAAGAGTTCAAATCATCAATTAATTTTTATTTTCTACTAGAATCTTCTTTTTATTTTTATTCTATGAAATTTTTTTTAGATTCATCAAATTACCTAAGAATTTTTTAAATTTCTGCTTCCTCTTATAAGAGATCTCCGTATTTATCTTTAAGAAAATTGTAATGATTATTTATTTTTTATTTTAATTAGCTTGATGACTCATATAATAGCAGCTTATTTGAAAACCAGTTTGCTAATTAAATAGTCTCAAGAGCTTTAGAAAACTAGTTTTGCATCTCAAAACAACTTGATTTAACCAATAGAATTAAAACAATTTGAGTAATGCATTTTTCACATTTAATTTCAAATTTAATTGGTATGTCTTGTTTACTAAAGCTTCCTAGCTTCTTAAACCAAATTTCAATAGCATTTCTTTACATTTAAAAAGCATATTCGTAAGCTATATTAGCTTCCTCTATTTGATTTTACTCTAAATGTATATTTCCTCTTGTGAGTTCTATTGTTCTATTAAAATTTTTAATTTTGATTTTATATATGAAATTAAGTACTGAAATAGATAAAATAATGAATTTTATTAGAGGAAATTATAATGATGAAGTAATATTCAAAAAGTTTACGCTGCAATGTATGAGAGGTCTGCACTTGAAATAAATAGTAAATTACTCAAAAAATCTCTCACTATACTTGAACCTTTCATTAAAAATTTTAATGATCTCATAGGTTAATTTACTTGCTTATGAAATTAATAGCTTAAATATAGGGTTTTGAGGTAATGATTTAGCATTTATTCTCTATGCAAATGAAATTTATCTTTTATAAATATCAGAGGATCATATTTATCCTCCTCTTCTTCTTCCTCATCTTCCTCTTAATCTTATTCCTGATGATCACTAATCTTTTGGAGAGGCTCATCAAATTCAATTAAATTTTTTTAAGATATTTTATTCTACTTATCTTCTCCTAATTTAACTTGCTCGTAACTCTCTGAAAAGTTGTTTTAGGTTACTTATTATTTGTTTCTTGCGTGATTAGCTTAAAACTTATTTTTGTAATGAAAAAAATTAAAAAATTAATCCATCTAATAAATAAGTTATCAAATTATAATAAATAATTATATTTATTTGTTTACCTGAGATTATTTGTATGCTGTGGTCTTTGCTTCCTAAAGATCTTTTTACATAAGAGATTATTTTTTTATTAGAACCTATTCTTATACACTAGCCTATTTGGTAAAAATCAAATCTTTGCAATCTTCTTCACTTTGCAAACTTACAAGAAAAGACTCCCATTAATTAAGATATTAGTAAATTATACTCATCAAAGGAGGGACTTTGCTTAAAATTTTTGGAGTTGTTTTCTTAAAGTATTTTTTGATAATTTTGTGACAAATGTGTATAATTTACTAATAAAAATCTATTTGAATACTTTTACTTATTTCTTAATCCATTAAATATCTTCTAAGATTAATAAATGCTTTTTTATATTTGCCCCTTTAAAGCAACTTTTTTGTCTCACTTAAAACATATTAATTTTCTTATTCCATTGATTTAGGACTGCTATTTTTACCTAAATTGATTGATTTTAGTGAAGAAAATGATCTATTACGAATATTCAGCTATGGTATATTAATATGAGCAGGAGAATCACTTGACCTTTAAGAAAAAGGCGAAATACTGGACCGATCAAATTCCATTTTCTATTCAAATTTTTAGTTTGATATTTAATTTTTAGATTTGTTTTTTCTACTTAAAATCAGTAATTAAAATACAAAGAAATATTCTTTTAATGAACTTTAGTGTGATTGGTATTCACTTAATATATTTAATTTATTAACTGATTAACATAATTTTTAATCTTTAAAATTTGATAGTTGCTCACTTTAAAAATAAAATATGTATTTAGTTTTTAAACAAATAGATATTTTTAGTAATCACACATAAAGTTAGTTATAGAAGAATTTTTCGAATACCCTAATAAATTATTAAAATTTAGTTTTATTCTAATTCATACAAGTTCATATTATTAAAAATCATATCAATTAAATATAGAATAGTAAAATAACTACTAGTAATTTAAAAGAAATAATCATAGAACTTTGAGTATCTGGTTGAGATGTACTAAACTATACTGTGTATACTTAAGTTCTTGGTTAGAAAATACTAGGATCATCTGCAGCAGAGTAGTAAAAAAATGAATACATTGTATTTTTTTACAGATTAGAAAAAGAAAAATATAATATAGAATTGCTGTAAGTTTTTTAGCTGAATTAGAATGTAGCATTAGATGAACTTTTTCCTTGATATCCAGTTCTGATATCATAATAGGTTGGTGTTGGCACACTTGCTAAATCAACCATTCCGTAAAAGACACAGTAAGAATCACACTATAAACCTGTAATATTAACGTTATCTAAACCAGGATTGGCAATAATAAAAGTTTAATTAACTATATTTGGTATCAAATAATCTCCTAAAGTTGGTTAACTAACTGATGTTATGGAAGGTAATCCAGTTATATTACCATATGCATATGTTGTCAATAAATTTTGATTTATACCGTTTATTTATATTTGAGGAGTTATGGTATCCTTTTCAAACTCATATATAGGATAGATATAAATCTTTGTAGTTTAAGTTTATCCAGATTAACCTGAATTCGATGAGTCTAAGAATCTATTTTCAAAGTTTTGCTCAATTTCTTTTGCTAAGAAGTTTTAATTTTAAAATTATTAATTTTAGCTGAGTATTCTACTTCCTGTTGTCAAATCGCAATAATCATTATATTATGTTCTTAAACTATTAGAATAAAAAATAACATGGATTTATTTTTTTTATTGAATTTTTTGGTAAAATTAATTTTAAATTTATTATTGTATTGATAAATAAAACATTCTTTTTTAACTTAAAAAGTAAAAATTGATTTGTTAAAGTAAAATTAATAATTGCTTAAATTAACTAAATCAAAAAGAAAATATTATTTCTAAATTATTAATAAATAGAAAAATAAATTACTATGGAGCTGGTACTTTTAGATAAGATGTTAAAAAGCATGCAAATTATTTAGCCATATCCTATAATACCACCTATGAAAATGTAAAGCTTATTGTCAAAAATATTCCTGAGTTACCTTTTGTGGTAACTTAGATGGTCTAAGATGAACTAAATAAATCATTACCATTTACACAAAAACCAGTAATATTGTAGTTTGTAGAAGGTTTTAATTTATTTACTTGAACGGTTTTTGTTTAAAAATCAACATTCTCTACTTATCCAGATCCGAGTATAATATTTGTAAATCCATAATGATAATTATATGGATCATTCAATAAGTTAGATATAGTAAAACTCCATGCGTTTTATATGACAAATTAAGGTGATACATTTTAAGCTCCATAAATTGAGGCAACATAATAAAATGTACTATCTTAATTACAGCCTATAACAATTTTCAAATGAGTAGCACCCTTGTCAGTGCTTGTCGAAGATATCTTTAAATATAATAGAGATTAAATTAATTAGAATTATTTACTAATTTATCAGTTTAATTTACCTGTAATTATGCTTTGGGTGCTATAGTTTTATCTGGTATGATTTGATAAGTTAGTTACGGAAACTATTTTATAAATTAATAAAGATTGAGAGGAACTTAAAGAAAATCTTTAATAAAGATTTACGCTATTATAGAATTACAAGGCTTGTGTAGTTAGGACTATATTTATTTATCCATTGCTATTTAAAACTGCACTATTAGGATTTGACGAGACCATGTAAAAAGCTTAGGGATTATTATAATTTAAAATTATATTGCTTTTATTTACAAAATTAAGTCCTGCAGCTGATTATAAAGGTGTAGTAGGATCAAATAGAGTACCTTAAAGTAGTGTATCATATAAACTTTAACAGTTTAGCATGTCTATCAATATAGGTAGAGAATGACCTGAGACAGGTATTTTGAATACTAAATCTTGCACATTTAAAGAAAATTTTTATGCAATAACCTGAATTTTTAAAAAAGGAAGGGCAGTCTAAGCACCTTAATCATCTGATTTCTGAAGCTAAACTAAGAAAAGACCTTGAGTAGTGGTACTATTAGCTGCAATTTAGAATTGAGCTGTCGGATATCTAAATAAATTAAAATACATATTATTCAATAACAAATTAAGTTTTTAGTTACCCTAATGAAGCTGTTGGTTATGCTGGGCTTAGAGAAAATTAATTGTTAGAAGTTTTGATATAAAATGCTTTTAAAAAGGCACCATAATCACTTCCAACAGTAACTAAATTGTTAAAAATACCTATTTATTAATAATTTTAATAAATTGATTTCATTCTAATATTGAATTTATTCCATACCAACATAGGCAGATACTTATGTAATAGCCAATCCAGTATTAGGATCTACCCAGTTTAAGTTTATCTGAGAGGGATTATTTTAGAAAGGTAAACCAACAATATTCCATAAATTGGAAGATGATCTAGATGCTATTGAGTTTCCGTTGTTTTAGGAGATAGATATAATCATTTTACCAGCATCACAAGCAATTTAATCAGGATTTCTTAAATTTTGGAGCACAATATAATAAAAATTGTTAGCATTTTAATCTGTTTAAATGACAGGGATAGTAATTCTAAATTATAATATAATTTAAAGAAAATTTATTGATTGTTTAAATTTATTTTACCTATTTCCGAAAGTTTAGCAGTCAGTAGAATAGTCAGTTGTGTTTAACGGATTATATAAGAAACATAATGGAGTTATATAATTTATTATTCTATCCCAAACTACAGGAAAATCTATGTAAAAGTAATTGCCTTAAACAACTGAGCCAGCAGGTACTTTAACTTTAAGAGCATAATTAGCTGTGTTACGAATGTAATTGTTGGAAACCTTAAAATTAATTAGTTGTTTTAAAAATAAAAAATTTCTTAATTAAATTAAAAAAATTCTACACTTAATTTAGTAATCCAAACTCTCTAAGGAGTTGTACTTGGCTGAATATCATTAGCATCTCCAAATTCATCAAGGATAGTGTAGGAAGCTTGATTACTTATTCCTATTAATTAATTATTAAAGAATATATTTTTATGTTCTAAATAAAATTTAATTTTACCAACAAATATACTCATGTAGTTACTGTAAAATATACTTGATTACTCAACTCCAAACACTTAAATATTAAAAAATTTGTTGACTGTTATGCTAAAAGGTAAAGAAGTAATTAAAATAGTATATGGCATCACTATTTGGCAGCTCACAAACACATTATTCATAAGGCAATAAATATAACTTGAAGTTAAAAGAGGTGAATAAGTTGTAGGAAAATTGATCAGTATATTTGTGCTTGATACAATATTAATTTTTTCAGAAGTTATGTTAAAGTTAAAGACGACACTTGATCCTACTGTATTATGCTGTTTATACTAAACTGCTAAATTATTTGAAGGGAATAAACTTTAGGGTTTAATCTGTGAATATACAGTACTACTCAAAAAACCACTGTAAATCTACAAAACAGAACCTATTATTGATAATTAAATTTAGTATTCAATTTATTAAAATGAATTTAATTTTATTACCTTGAGGTGATATAAATCCATTAATTTAAGCTGGGTTTATAGAATATGGAGTTCTAATACCATCACAATAAAATAAAAATTAGGAATTGGCTGGAATTTCTTTTTTAGGAATAATTAATATCTAAGATAAAGTTGTGGTATCCATAGATAACCAGCTAAAAGAAGGAGTTCCTATTGTGCTTGGAGCTACAATAGGATTTTATATCTGGCAGACAAGATTACTCTGGTAAACCACATTATCTTTGGCATATCCACCAAGAGATAAAATGAGCTACTCATCAACCGCCACTATTCTATTGGTAAAAGTAACTGAAAAATACATTAAAGTTCTACACCTTTGATTTTAGCAACCCATATACAAATTTTGAAAAACAATTGTAGGATCTGTAGCAGGACTAGAATTAATATATGTTAGTGGCTATGCACCATTAATACTGGCTGATTGGTCAACTATTAGTAGAGGTGTAGCAGCAGAAGATGCATAAAGTGTTATTCCAAATTTGGTAGGGGGTGTAATTGCTGGATTGTTCATTTAGATTCCATAAATTGTTAAAGTATATGTAGACCCACCACTCTTTAGACAATTTTAGCAGTTTGTGATTATAACGTTCAGTTATTTATTTGCCGAATTAATTGAGGCTGAGCAAGTTGCTTATTGAATCCCTGTATTCATTTCAGATAATTTACAAGGATTAGCTACAGTCTATAAACTAAAGTCAGTAAATGCTGCAGCAGCTATTATTATTTTTTTAATTTTAAATTTATATTTAAAAATCAGAATTAATGAATTATTAAAAAAGAAAATAAAAAAAATAAACGAATAAATATTTACTATTGAATGTCAAAGTTATTTAATTTCCCGAAACAATAGGGTTTTATGTTGTGAATTATACAGAAAAGTACTCTCTTTATCTTCCTACTGTTAGAGATTTTGTTACTGGAGCAACTATAATTTTTCCTAATGTCATAGCAGTAAAACCTGTTACACCAAACTAGTTTTCAGATAAAATACCATCATTGTTTGACCAAGCGAGCATATTTTTAGAAGGAGGCATGTTACCGTTTATATATGGTAAAAATGCATAGCTAATTTAAAGAATTGTTGAAATAGTGATTGATCCTTACTCATAAGGACAATATACTCCATACCTATAATTTGGAGTAGTTCCAGTAAAGCTCAAAGGATAGCTAAAGCTTAGGCATGATCCAGTAGAATCTTAAGATCCAAGTGGAAAAGATGCTGTAGAACTTGCTGTATAATAATTCCACTCAGAGCATAAAGTAAAGCTAGCTCCATTTAAATATGGTATACTTTATTTATTACCATTTATAACTGTATTACTTTTAATTTTAAATTACAAATTAGTGTTCATCAAACCAACTCTAGACCCAGAAGCCAGAACCCAATTATAAGATCCTTGTTTATTTATATTCTTTATTAATTTGATTAGAAAATATTTTAAACAAATTTACCTGTAGTTTAGCTAGCTGCAATTATGTTTTAAAATAATTAATTACTTGGAACAATATTATTCTTGCCAGTTAGTCTATAAATAGAAGTTATTTAGTTAAGATTGCTGTTCGAACTGTAAAGATTACTTGTCTATAATCCAGCTAAATAGATAATTACATTACTGTTTTACTTGTTAGCAAAGGCCTTGAGAGGTATAATTAGTTAAAATTTTTCACTGGCACCAGTAGGAATCTTTTAAAATTAGATCTCAATCCTATGATAATTTGCATAGCTCTAACCTTAGACTATTCCACCGTTCTATCCAGAAGTAAAATAGCTGCAAGTGTATTATGTTGTTAATGATGAAAAACATGGTATCTATTTTATAATTAATTTGCAATTTAATTTATTTTTATTTTAATTAAAAATGTACTTAGATATTATAATTAGAATTAGAATTTGAATAGAAAGGCTCAAGATTTTTAAAGAATATTGCAATCTTAGTACGAGCTGAGCCTAAGTCTGAAGCACTAAAATAACCAGCTATACGTAAAATAACTGGTAACTATGTTCCATCTGTAGGAGTTGCTTTAGTCATGTAATTACTTACACCATATCTATTTTTAATAAGAATTGAATTATTAAAAATTTAAGATAATTTTATCTACCTTATGTTAGCTGGTCCACCTGTGTTAATTGTATAAGCATTATAAAGAAAAACATTCTTTAATATAGGATTAGGTGAATTTATTTGATCAAATGTAGCAATATAAAAGTCCATCAGATACTAATCAGCATAATATGAAGAATGTCTAATTACTCTACCTCTATTTATCTTGAAATAGCAATTTGGACTTGATCCATTAAAAATCAGATCTAAATCTTAACTATTAAAAGAGGTAATTTTAATTTTCAAATAAGAAGCTCTTTCACTAATTTGAACCGAAGTAAAGAGATTTAAAGGGCTTTATAATTATGAATCGTTGCTGGTAGTTATTGTAGGAGAATCACTTGCTTGAAGTGATATTACATTAGGATTTGCTAGTATAATAAGACCAGCTCCATTAGGTATATTTCCTACTGTGCTAGTTATGGTTGTAGAAGGAATTTTCATAGTAAATATGAATTACTAAAGAGTAGTGCTAGATGCTGAAGGAACTGCGCCTAAAATGTTTAAATTAGCAGAATTTACTGTGTCTGTAAGTGCTGCAGTAGAAAAAAGTGTGTAATCCAAATTATTAGTTGTTCCTATAGACCAATTTTGATTGTTGTTTGTAGAAACAATTTAAAGAGCATTTTAGCTTACTGAAAGAGCTTGTCCAATCTGATTTCCTGAGTTTATGTCAACCTATTTTCATTTAGAGCAATTCAAACTTTAATAAAATTTTTAAAAAATTACAGCATATAGAGTAATAGTACCAAAGTTGGGTTCTAATGGTGAAGTAAATAAATCATAAGGAAATGTTATACGACAACCAATTGTGTATTAAGTAGATGCTAGCATTTTACCAACATTCTCACATATTATTACTGACTAGGTAGGATCAGTTAAAGTATTTAAATAACAATAAACGTTTAATCCTGTATAGCTTGGTAAAGTATTGCTTATTGATCCTGGTAAAACAAAAGTCTTTAACTTATTTGGGACTTAGATTTAAACCTATACTCTAATATTGTCAGGCAAGTCTTGAGATATTTTAAATAACCACTGGAATGCATTATAAGGGATAAAATCAGGATTCTAATTACTTTAACGCAATACCTGAAGATTAAAAGGATAGAAGCTAAATGCTGAAGAAGAATATTCTAAGCCCCATCCTAACTGCATATTTTATGAACTAAATTAAATTTGATTCACACTAAATATTGAATTGCTATTTTAAATCTCTACAATATTGTTTTAATTGAATAATAAAGTTCTAACTTATAAATATGCCTACTATGGAACATAATTAGGATTTTACACATTTACCACAAACCTTCATTTAATTTATTATAAAAAATAAAATATTATTAAATAAAAATATTTTTTTACCTAAACATCTCATTAGCATTTACTGTTCTTAAAATTGAGTAAGTAATTGTATTCTAAGATGGATCGTAAACACATTTGTACTAGGAAGAGGGTAAGGGAGGAATGTAAGGATTTTATAATTAACTTCCAGTTGAGCAATTTGTATTAAAAGTAAAATCATTATTTAAAAACTTAATTTCTATTCTTGCTTAATCTTATATTTATTACTTGACTCCTACATCAACATAAACTGTATTAAGAGCCCCAATCATATTGGCAGTGTTTTAGTTTAGTATTGTTACTGTTAGTTGTAAATCCATTAAAGGATAATCTCCAAGTGCTATATTAGTAAAGCTAGGATTTCTGTCATAAACTATTGCAATACTTGAAATGCTGCTTACAGTATATGCCTTTTTAAAATAATTAAGGATTATTGAATTAAAATATTAATTATTAATAAAATGTTTTAATTCCATGTTTTTTATATAAAGTAATTTACAAATAAAAACTATTTATTTTTAATAGCTCAATATAATAAGATATTGATAAATCTTTTAACAAAGCGATATAGCTGGTGAGCTAGTTCTATTATTTCTAATAACAAATATTACCTAAATAGGAACTTTAATACCTGGAGATTGAACGTTCACATTACTTCCAGTTAATTATAATTTTAAATAGTAGTATTAGTTTGCAAGTAAGCTTATAGGATTTCCTAACACATCTTAAAAGGAAATGTAATAAGCAGTAGGTTCTTAATTTTGCCCATTAACAACATTAATATTTACTTATGCATTAATATAATTTCCAGTTCCGCATAAATATCCACCAGAAGCAACAGCATAGGAGGCAATCAAATTAACAGGAATATTTCCGTTTGGTGTACCATATTATTCTTAGTTGTGTAATTTAAAAGGAAATACTAATTTAAAGTAATCACTTGAGCTTATTCCACTATCTAGCTTGAAAGGTATAGTAAAAACTGATGCAAAACCTGCATTTATGTAATTCATAGATATATCCCAAGGATAAATATGCCCAGCTATACATTCTCCAACAAGTAGATAAATGATTAGTAAATATGATAAGAATATATTAGGTAGAAAACCTATGATAAAATTTATTCTTTTCATTTTGAAGGCGAAGAACCTTTTAAAATAATTTTGTATAAGGAGTTACTTTCTAATTATTTATCTCTCTCTATCAATCTATGTGCTTATTTATAAATGTATGAATGATTTATTTAATTAAGTTTGATTTTAAATGATTTCTATTAAAAAATATATAAAATAGGCATATAGACTTTGATTTTATTTATAATATCTTCAATATTATAAATTGTTGGTCTATGAAAAATATAGCCTCAACTCAATCAATATTCACCTGAATTTTAAAGACAAGTCTCTAATGTAATACACTATTTTACACAAAAACTACTGATACAATCTAGAATTTATGTTTCATCATTTATTATATATTTTACTGATTCTCTCACTATTAAACAAATATATTTTAGATTTTTAATATAATAAACGATTACATCAATTTATTCCTGAAATAGAGAGAGAAATTTATTTATTTTTCCTTAAATTAATGATTTTAAAATTGAAGGTATATGTATTTTTTCCATTTGTTATGAATTATGATTAAAAAATTTAAAATAATATTCAGATTTATAATCAAAAAATAAAAATTTTAAAATCTAAAAATATATTTAATCAATGAATGTATTAACTAGAGTTATTAGATTAATTAAAATTCCTATATTATTTAGCCAAAAAGAATTAGAAAAAAAATAAAATTAGTAGTGATCGATATTAATATTTTAAAAATCTAATATTGATTAAAATATACCTAAAATATCAAAACATTCTATTATTACACAAAAAAATCTTTATAAAATGATATTACCTGTTTTGTTTTTGTAAGAATATTAGTACTTACTAAACTAAATTAATAAAAAATAATATCCTTAGTATGTCGAAAATCAAATTACAAAAAATTATTATAATTATTAATATATTTTACAGATTCTAATTTGTAATCAGAAGATTTTGATTTCTGATAATACATTTAGATCATTAATATGTGTATACGTAATATTATATTAATAGTGAATATACATAGTAATTAATTTTTTATAATTTATTAAAATAACATTTTTCATTCATAAAAATTTATCATTAATTTACTATCCCTATTGCTAATTGCTTAACAGTTTGATCATATCAATTTATTAAATCAAGCCAATCATATTTCATCATCTTCATCATCTCCTTTCTCACTTCTTATAGTATCTTATATAGAAGAATATTCTCTTATGATAGGAACTCTAGCAAGCATTTTTTGCTCAGCATTTTCAAGGTTTTTTTCTAACTTTTACTTATATTCTTTATATTATTAATTCATTTTTAAATTTTTTGTAACTTCTTCATGCTTATCATATTCTTCTTCCAAATCTTGTAGCTTATCTTTATTAAGCATATGATAAATAGCTACCTCATATTTATTTTTTACAGATTTTGAATTTGCTGAAGACCTGTTGGATTAATAAATTAAATTGAATAAATAAATAATTATATTTAAATATAAACAGGCTTACATATAAACAACAAAGGCTAAAAATATTGTAAGTAAAACCATAAACATGACTTTAGAGTCCTCTGGTAAAAAAGTATTTTTTTATATTTTCTCTTCTAACTTAAATCTTTCTAAAAATTATAATTTTATAAAGATATTATTTTAATGTAATATGAAAAAATAAAGTTAAAATCTAATTTAATAATTATATAAATTCTTACTTGAAGCATCAGGAATATCAGCATCAATTGGTGTAAATGTTTTATCTTCAATATCTGCTATATTTTCAAAAGAATCCCTAAATTTATCAAATTCCTCCCCTTCTGGTGTACGAGAGGCATATTCTCTGAAATCAAATTTTCCATATTTTTATTATTGTCCACTTTCACTGCTCTCTTATTCATTTTCGAAGTCCTCCTTATATCTATTTGTATCTGGTCTTACTGATTAAAACTCACTTGATTTTGAACCTCTTTATGACTCATATGTCATTTTTACTTCTTAACCTAATTATCTTTTTACATCTTCGAATGCATCCTTGATAAGTACAAACTTTTTTGTAGCGTCCTAATAACGTTTCAATAAAATATTTTTTAATGAAATGGATTATATAATTAAATTTAAGTAGCACTATTATTTTTAAAGAAAAATATTTATAAATAATATGTTACTGGAGAAGGATTTCTATCAGGGTGATATTACGCAATTAATTTAAAATAAGCCTTTTTTATATCTGAGAACTCTGCTCTTCTATCAACTCCTAATATGTAATATGGATCATAATGAGCAAATCTATAAACTATTGGTTAGTGGAAACTCTTTTATTATTTTAATAATGTATTGATTAATTTTATGTTTGCATTAAAACATAATGCTTATTGTTTTCTAAATTAAAACTTAAATATAACTTAAAAAATATTCTACTTTAAACGAATCAAACTTAAATTATTTTTATTTAAATGATATGGCTCGAATATTTGAAAAAGCTCTTATCATGCTTAAAGTTTTGTATTCCTACTGTAATAATTTTAATTTTAAAAGCTTTTTATAATTATTTTTGCAAAAATATCTTTAATCAGAAACTTCTTTTTGATTTTTTTTAAAAAACCAATCAAATTCTTAAAATATCAACCTCAAATAAATTTAATTTAGAAATAAGTTTATATTCCTGAAACTAGTATATTTCTAAAATTTTGCAATTAATTAATTAATTAATTATCTATTTAACAGCTATAATTAAAATATATATTAATTGATTGACTAAATTCAACTTCAAACAATATTAATTATAAATTATTAAATTGATGTTTATTACTTAAAAAATAATTTCAAACAATTTCATAAAATATAAGTTAAGAGTATTAATTATAAATAAATTTATCATTTCTTAGTCATCACAGAAGACAACACTATCGCAAGTATGATTACCATGCCAATCACTATAATTAAGATCATTTTCTTAATATTTTAGTAAATAAATATGAGTAAAAACTAATTTAAAATTTACTTTCCTATTTTATTTTTGATTAACTTTTTCTTTTTCTAATACCTTTACAGCTTTTTCATTATAATTTAATGCTTAAGAGATATATTCTGTTATATCGTTAATAACTTTTCCCTACTTGAACACTAGCATTGATACCTGATTCACCAATTCATGCATTTTAATTATACTTTTTTAAAGAGCCAAAATGTGAGAATATTTTTCTTAGACATCATTAACGTAAGTTTTAAATTATGCACTTGGCATTTTGAGCATTTGTTAATAAATTTATTATTCACTGCTATTCAATGGGTTTTTCATTATTTATTCTAATTCTTCTTCAGTAATTTTATTATTTAATAACTGAGCTTACCTCAAAGCTCTCTGTTTTATCATATCTTAATAATATAGTTTGGCTTCATTAACTTTTTTTAAAATTTCAGAAAATTCTTCCCAATATATTCCATATTACACTTACATCATTCTTGTTTCAGGCTCATCAGGTTATGTTTATTTTTCCACTTCTAATACTTTTTCAAAGTCGTCAAAAATTTTTTTAACTTATTGCTGTGTTTGTGTTAAATTCTGTACTGTTTAATCCATTTTTTATGAA
Organism: Tetrahymena thermophila SB210; assembly: GCF_000189635.1. NCBI lineage: Eukaryota > Ciliophora > Oligohymenophorea > Hymenostomatida > Tetrahymenidae > Tetrahymena > Tetrahymena thermophila. The sequence goes on along the minus strand of NW_002475927.1, from coordinate 87,005 downwards.
ATTTCAATTTCGTGTTTCTATAAAGTAGCATTTTAATATTATGAAGTAAGAATTTTAATCTAGCGGATACATATTTTTATTTGACTAAAACATTCGTTTAAAGGTTTTTAAAATTGTTCATTCATTTTTTCGTTAATTATAGTATTCTCATCAATATACTTATCACCTTTTTAAATGGTTTATGAATCCTTATTTTCTTGATTTTGATACATTTTTGATTGATCTATATCAGTAAGCTAAAATAGATAAAATATATTAAGTATTTTCAATCTAATCTTTTTAAAATATTATACATACAATATAAAGCTCCTAAAGTAAGTCAATCATTTATTAAAAATATACTCTTATTCTAATTGTATTATTTCAAGATTTCTTAATTATAAAAAGTAAAACAAAATTTTTTCCAAAAATAAATATTGATATTTGTTTCAAAATATGAATAAATTATTAGAAAAATCCAAATAAATTAATTCAAATCTTTTAAATTTTAAAAATAATTTTATTTCATGACTCAAAAAAAGAAAAAGTAAATTTAATATCAAGATTTGAAATAATTTTTGAAAAAATGAAATAAATAGCTGAGACAGTTTATCCATAAACACATAGATATTGTTGTATGATGTAGCAAAGATATATTAATATTTTTATTAATTAAAATAATTTGAATTATCAAAAAGTATTAAGTTTATAACTAATAAAAATTGGTAGACTGTTTCAAAAGAATTAAATTAATAAATAAATAAATCAATTAATTAATTAATAAATAGTTTCTGCATTTTTAGTGACTTTACATAATAAATGAAACAAAAATTAAAAATTAATAGTTTGATATTAATAAAACTTATAAATAATATAAACAGATTGATAATTAGATAATAAAATAATATATACAATTTTTCATATAGTTTTATATATAAATATCAATCAATCTTTATTTAACAAAATCTAGTTTTGTATTAAGTTAAAGCTTAAGTGTAAAGACACAAATTAATAAAATGAATGCAAGTTAAGCGCTGCCTAGAGAAATTATTTAATGGTTAGATTCTTTAGATCTAGCGTATCAGGTTAGAAATGTTAGAAGAGATTTAGCAAATGGATTCGTTATTGCTGAAATTTTGAGTAGGTATTTCCCAAGAGAAGTAAATATTTACACTTATGACAACGGATAACGACTTGAAAGGAGAAGAGATAATTGGGAATAAATATCTAAATTACTCTTAAAAAAAAGCTTTTTAATTGCTCCTGAAGATTATGAACCCATATATAACTAAGCTCCTGAAGCAGCTTATGTTTTCCTTCAGAAACTTTATGAATTTACAACTCGTCGTAAATTAAATTTAGATAAAAAACCAAAAAAGTCAGGTGAAGAGGAGGACGAGGACTACAATCCTCCAGCATATTTGAAACCTACTGGAGCAACCTTAGCTAGAGATAGGGAATTAACAAGAATTACAGATAACGATCTTAGAGAAGCTCGTACTAAGGTTGTTATGGCTTAACATGAAGAAAATATAAGATAAGAAAAATAAAATTCAAATATCAAGGAGTATCTCACATTTAAAAAGAGACAATAGTTAGAAGAGTAGCTAAGAAAAGAGGAAGAAATGTTGCTAGAGCGTAAAAAAAAGTATAATAAAAATATTTAAGACTCTCTTCAGCCAGAAGTAAGAGAAATACAACTAAAATCATACAATTCTTCAACTAGTAAGAAAAATAAAGAGCAATAAGGTCAGTTAATGGAAGCAAAAGGCATTTTAGATTTTTTATAAGATCAATCTTCAACTCTATTCAAAAAGGAACCTATAGCTTTAGATTTAAAGTAATGCATTATTTAAAATATTTTTAGATTAAAAAAGATCAGCTAATATCATTTTACAGAAATTTAGGTATTGATGAAAAGAAGCCACAGCTTATTGTAGAGATATTCAATAGATGCGATGAAGTTAGAAAAAAATCTATGAAAGTTCTATTGTAAAGCTTTATCGACAATAACATACCATTGATTATTGATACCTTAAACAATAACTTCTTAGATTTTAAAAAATTTTTCTTCATGTTTATAAAGCCTTTAAATTATTTAAGCAATACTTCTAAAACTTTTATGTATATTCTGAGTTTATTCCGTAAGGTTGCTAGTGCTTTAGTAGAATCAGATGCTTAGAGTACTTAAATGATGTTTGAAAATATTCTTCTATCGCCTTTACTTGATGTTATAGCTAAGCATCCTACAAAGAAAGAAAGTTTATGTGACATTATTTATCGCTTCTGCTCCAAAGATAGTACTGCTCGTTTACATATGATTAAATAGATATAGCATTTACTCAATACACGCTCATAGGAATTTGTTTCGATTCTAGCATAGCTAATTACTTAAAACTATGAAGATGATTTTGATGTAGAACTTTACAGAGTATTCTTTACTTATTCTATCAGATCTCTTACATCTACTTCTCCAGTAACAAGAGTAAATGCTCTTAAGATTTTAAATGAAATTTGCTTTTATGATTATATTCCTGTTCTCTCTAAAATTCAAACATTGAATAATCTAATAAATGATGATTGGTGGGAAGTTAAAGCCCAAATATTGATTATTTGTTAAAATTTACTTCTTTACTTAGCTTAAGAAGATGAAAATTATAAGCTTTACAAATAACAATAACTTCACAATTAATCTCATTAAAAGAAGTAAACTGAAGGAAAAGGGAGTCAAGAAGCTGATTCAGTCAAGAGTGATATCTAAAATAGTTTTTAAGGAGAAAAAGATGATTTTTCACCTGTTTAAAATGGTAAAAATTAACCTCGCTAATCAACTAAAAAGAATTCTGTAGCTTCTTAATACAAATAAAGTGAAGAAAATGAAGCTAACCCTCCTGAAGCTCTTTAAAACTCACTTTAGCAAGAAGCAATAGATGAATAATAAGATATTGAAGATAGAAAAGAGCGTTAAAAATATTTGATGAATATAGTCTATTGCATATTTGATTCTAAACACAGCTAAAACATCCTTCGTATTGGGCTTATTTATCTTGCACCTGTTTTAAATTTCTATCCAATTTTATGCAATAGATACTTAGATATTTTATTAAAAATATCTCCTAATATTAGAGAATCAGTACTCTTAACAAACCCTACCTAAGGGGAGGAAGAAGGCTAGATAGTTGGCGGATGCAATTCCTTTAAATATAAATTAACTTCTGCTCCTATCAGCTGGAATAGTGTGGGTATAGCTGAAGCCTTGAATGAATACGTACATTAGGAGAAATTAAAAGAATTTAGTTAAGAACACCTAGAAATAATTATTGGATGTCTCCACAACACATTGCTTGATAAAGATAGTGAAACATGGATATCGATATTCAACAAATTAAAGAATTACATTTTTTTGGCTCTATTAGAAAGAGAAATGTGTTCGCTTGCTAGTGAAATAATCAAGCGTATTTTCTTATTTTAAGCAATATAAATGCGTGTTATGTAGGATAGTAAAGCTCTTTTCCTTCGTTTAATTGATTTGACATATGATCCAGATACTGACTAACAGTGCTAAGAAAATCTTTTAGAACTATTCGAGTTTTTAAATTCTCAAGGACAATAGTTCAAGAACTATAATTACAATATAATTAAATAGTTTTCAGAATAATAAAAAGATAAATTCTTACGCAGTAATTTGGTAGAATTTATGAATAGTCTTGCTCGTGAGCGTCGCCAAGAAGCATATGGAGATTCTCCATACAATTGAAAAAATGATAGATTAAATAAAATTGGAAATATAAACAAAACGAACAATAGACTAATTAACTAACTAACGATTCATAAAAAATAAATATAATAAATTCATTCATTTTTATTTAGTAAAAGAGAATAATTTTAAAATAAACCAAAAAATTTGGAATATCAGAAATTAATTTTTTTTTAAATGACCTAATTTTTTTAATCCTTGAAAATTAAGTTAATTGATTTAAATTTTTTTTTCAAAATATAATTTCAAAATAAAAATAGAGAAAAGTTAAATTATTTGAATAACTAAAACTATTAATATTTTTATTTATTTACAGATAAAATATATTTATTTTAAATATTAATTAATTTAACTACAGACAAAGTTTAGAATTTTAATTAATTTGTTGATTTAATTTTAAAAACTTTAGACTAAGAGTTATTTTTTTTAATAGTTTTTTGGTTTAAATTTTTTATTTTTTTAATTAAATAGGACATTTTAAATTATTTTATTATTTTCATTATCTTCTTTATAGAGCTCATTTTAATTAAAATTAACTGTTATAAGAAGTCATGCTATTCTCTTCTGATTCTTTTTTATTTAGTTTTTTAAAGTTTATAACACTTTACTAACGCAGAGTGCTTTATTTACTTTAAAAAGCTTTTTTCCTGTTTTTGATCTTTTACTTTTTATGCAATGCTTACAAAAATAATTTGTCTTGCAAAGAATTAAATTTTAATATAATATTGCTATAATTATTGTGAGAAAAATAGTTCGCAAACTCTTTCATTTTTTCAAATTAATCAAATTAATTTGTTTTACTGTTATCAGTCATATTCCCTAAAGCGTAAGAATGCGATATACGGTGAAACATTGAAGGTGAATTATCTTCTCTATCATTAAGAGTGGATTTTTGATAATATTAAATTTATTTACAAATATGTTCTGTGAACTATTTAAAAAGTAAATGATTCTCATAGTTTTTTTCTTTTGAATCATTATTATTTTTATCGTACTACCTTGATCTTTACCTTGAAGAAGGATAATCTTTGATAGATCTACTACTAATTTAATGATCTTATAAATTTGAATGGCTTGTTGAAATTTTTTGAATACTTTGCATATTATCAAAATTACTTTTTATTTCTTTTTTGTAATCTTCACTAACTGGTATTTCTTTTTAAGAAGAATTTTATTTAGAAGTATCACTATTTTTATAATAGTTTGGAGATATAATTTCCCTTTTTGAATTAATTGAAGACGCTACAAAATTGCTGATATTAGGTTGATGGCATTGCAAGTTATTGCTCGTATTTAATTTTAAATTGAAACTAGCCATACTATAAACTTTATTAGATAAATCAGCGTTAGATTAAATATTACTTTTATTTTAATTTGAAAAACTGCGCCTGGCTATAGTTTGTTCGTTATTTGAAAATTATTACTATTACTAATCTTTTAATAAAATTTTCTCATTCAGATACTAAATAACTTATTGTTCATCTTATTATTGCTGCTGTTAGGTAAATTAACTAGTAAACTGATTCTCTTAAATAGATTTTTAATTTCTCGTGCTTGTTGTTTTACTACTTAGTCTTTATTATGAAGTTTTTTTGAAGATATTTTTATTTTCATGAATATTACTGCTCAGTTTTGAATCTTAAAATTCAAAAATGGTTTCATTTCTTTGCCGTATTGTATTATCTCTCTATCTTAATCCATCATATTAATCAGATTGGTATTCTGAAACTTCATCGCTAACGTTTTCATCTATCTTTTCATTTTCTTATTGTTTACTACTTTCTTATTAATTGAAGATGCTAATTTAAGACTCTAAGTTATTGTATGAATGATTTTCTAATATAAGAGATTTATCTAAATTTTAAAGAATTTAATCTAATTCTTCTTTGTGAGTTTTTTATATTTTCTCAGCTCTCTATTCAATATATTTTTAATTGAGAGTAGGTTTAAATGATTTTAAACCCCACCTAGATTAGAATCTCCTTTCTTGTTCAAGAGAAAAATTATGTAATTAAATTAAATTCCATTAATTTGGAGCATAATGAATAAATTAACATTAGGTGTGCTAATGAGCTAAACTTCCACAAACAACACATGGAAGCTTAAAATTCAAAGAATGCTTAAATTGTAAGATCTCATCTTGAATTTCACAAAATTTTTCAAAATCTGATTAAAAATCTTTAATTTTTTCAAGAAATGTTTCTCTTTTCATCTTATATATTCTGCTAAACTCTTTAGCTTAAGCACTATAAATTCTTTCGGATTCTTTGCTGAAAAAATTATACTCTCCAAAATATTTATTTTATTCTTTCAATTTTAAAAGAATGTCCATAGCAACTTGTTTAACATTCTATCTTTTACTTATAGTTTTTCCAGATTACTCATCAGCAAGCCTATTTAAATCAAAAAAATCATCTTCCTACTAAAAAGCTGTTTTTTTATTACTTTCTAAAAGTAAATTAGTCATTTAAATACTTTTTTGTGTTTTCATTTAAAAATTTTGTTTTTTTAAGAATTCATTTATCAATTTATAATCTTAATCTTGTAATTTAGATTATTTAAATTTATCTTGTGAATTTTCATTTTTATTTTTAAGTTGTAATTAATATTTATTATTAATTGCTTATCCCTTTATTATCTAAACTATTTGCTGATTAAGTGTTATTTATACCTTCCCCTCAAATACAAAATAAATACTTTGATCATCTCTTTCTCCTTCTTTAAATAGATACTCTCCTGGAGTCGCCACAAATTCTTCTACAGCATCTAATGTAGACTTTAAAAATTCTAAACTAAAAATTGAATTGAAAACCTCATTTGAAAAAATAAATTCTTTATAGATATCTTAGTTTATTTCCTTTAACAAAGAAGGAGATATTTTGCTGAAAACTTTTTTTTATCCATCAGAGTTATTTTCTTAAAACTATCTATGCATATGCTCTAAATAATTTCTTATTCTCATGCGAAGATCTTAGTTTACATTCTTTTATTGCATGAATCTAAAATAAAAAAAATACAATTAAAAACTATTTTGTTCGAAAATATTTAAAAATTTGTTTAAAATCCAAAAAAATTTAAATGGAATTTATTTTTAATTTAAAAGTGCAAAATAAATATAAAAAGAGTGAGAAAAATTTACTTATTCATGATCATTAAATCGTCTTTTAAAATTGTTTTAGAGGAATTTATATTTTACATTATAAGACCGATTTAGTTAATTGCATAAGCAAAAATTATACCAGTGATTATAATTGTTAATGTTACAAAGCTGCACTCCAAAAGAGTACACGGTGATATATCGCCATATCCAACTGTATATACAGTAACAGTAGCAAAATATATGGCTATTTAATAGTAATCCATAAAAGAATTGGCATTTATTTTTAAATTATCAATCCAAGTTTATTTATATCCTAAAAAATTTTTCTCAAACGTAGCTAGCCTGTACCAAAGAAGTGCAATTAGGTGGTTAGTAACTAAAATAAGTAAAACGAGTTTAAGTAAATCAATTAAGTTTTTTTTGTCTTACTAATATGAAAGGTAATGCTCAAGTCTAGAAAAAGTTTAGTAAAAATGCTTCAATTTTAATATAATTAAAAAGTCAATAGATATTTATTTGTAACTAGGGCTTATTATGAAGTAAGCAATAGGAAGTATTCCAATTAAGTCCAAAATAAGTCTTTGTTTGAAATATTTAGATGCTATATATACCTTATCAACAATAAGCTCTCCTCTTTCTAGCACTCCTGTGTTTAATTCAATGAACAAATCAATAATCCAAAAAAAAAAAGAAGTAGGAATAATAACAGCTTAAAATATATCAAATATACTACCTATTTAATTATTTTCAAATACTATTCTTAAAGAAAATACATATAATACTAGAAAAGTGATGATAGTCGTGCACGAATCCCAAACCAACTTTTTCTTACTGTATGGATTTAAGGCTGGTATTTTTTAAAACCAAAGCTTAATAAAATTATTTTGTAAGGATTATTGTAATTTTTTGCATTTTATAAAGTTGATAAGAAAGTTTATAGGAGCCATAAAGATACTTGAAGATTATTTACTCGGCTTATTGAGCTATGAATTTTCTTTTATTATTTAGCTTGCTGCGTCTCTTGTAAAATATTTAGCCTTAAATGGGATTACAGTTTAAATATTTTCTAACTACTTTTGTATCATATTTATTTTTTACAAACTTTTATCTTTTTCAAAGTAGTCGCTTAAAACGTTTAAAAACATTCTCTTCTTTTTTTTTTCAAAATTATAATTCCTACTACTTTAATCAGAGCTCTGATCATATATAGAATGCACATAGTTATCATCTTTATCATAAAGCTGATCCTTTTATTTAAACGTAGATTACATTTTAAATTTTGAAATTGAAACATCTTCTTTTCTTTTAGAGTTGTTCAAATTTTCATTTACTTAATTATTAAATAAGCCTCTTGATGACTATATAATATTGATAAATAAAATATGGCAAATAAACCAAATAAATTCATAGATGTTAGCAAAAATAAAAAATAGTGTGATCATTACATTAAATCAGTAAAAAAAATGGTAATAGAATTTAAAATTACTTAGGACAAATCTAAATTAGTATTTGATTTTTATAAGCTTTATCTATGGCTATTCATACTTTATAAAAATAAACTTAATACAGTTAAAGTTTTTATTCTACTATTTATATTAAATAAGTTTTTGCAAACAAACAAACAATAGTATTAAACAAAATTTTGATAATAATTTTTTACATATAAACTATAAATTCTACAAAGCATCTTTTCTTTCATTCCAAAGATATAATTAAACTGGTAATAATCTAAGAAATTTTCAATATTCATATATTCAATTTTTAAAGCAGTGGCAAGTGAAGCATTAAGGACAATGTTAATTCTATTTTTTTAAAATAATACTAAATGATTAATTTGATGTCAAAAAATTACTTTTTTAAACCACTCTCTAATATGCTCTTTATGACCCCCATGCTTGCATTGTCTGCATGTTATGCTGCTTCTTTTTACCTTTAGAAAGTAGATAAATATTTGCAATTTTTGAGTAATTTTACTTTAAATTCGCAAACACTGCATTCCTATTCTTATTAGTTATCTCTTTCTAACTCATAATTTTAACAACTCTCCTTAAAATCATTGATATATGTATGTACTCCCTCACAAAATGATTTAAGCAAGCAATTTAAAAATATTATCAATCTTCGAATACTAAAATTTAATTTTATTTATTTTTCTAGGAACCTCTCCTTTATAAAGAGCATTCTTCTATTTAAATTTTTTGAAATTTAAATGTATTATGCTAAAAATTTTGCCTGTTTTTATTTAAAAATATTTATTTTATTTAATTATTTTTTATATTTTATGCTTACTCTGTGCTCTTACTATAAAATATTGTAAGGCTCAATTCTTTCAAAGTTATAATTTTAGTTAATAAGCTAATAAACTGTTTAGTATACTTTCACAGTATTAATATTAGGTATTTATGCATGAGTAAACTTATTATTTGCTTTTTGATAATACTATTTAGAATAAAAATGTAAATTTTAATAAACCTAAATAAAATAATTAAAATCTTACACTTTTTTGGTTAGTTATTACAAATTCTTAAGACTTTGTAGTGTCTTATTTAAAAATATTCTATTTTTAAACAAAAGGAAAGTGGGAGAGTTGTATGCAGAATGGTGTAAAAGAAAATCTATCAAATTTTAAATTATTGCAGGTATTTATCATCATCTGGTACTCTTCTTCATAATCACTTTTGAATTAATTTGCTACATTTCTAATAAAGTTCTTAATTCTAACAAAGCTAATAAAATTTTCAAATATTAGAGCTTAAAATGCTAGGATTAAAAATTTCTCTTTGTTTGTTTCTATCAACTCATTAAAATAATTTTTAAGCAAAAAATTTCCAATATAACTTATATTTTCTATATCATCATAATCTTTGCTTTCTAAGACTTTTTATATATTTTTTACTATATTTATTGTTTCATCAGTACTATCATAAAGAATTTGTTAAATAATAAATTGGACATATTTTGCATCATTGTCTATGTTCTTTTTACCAAAATCTATCATCTTATTTAGAAAATCTAATAACTTATTTTCTTCCATTAATTATCTTTTTTCAAAATCAAAAATCTATTATTAATAAATAAATTAGACATTCAATTTTATTCTATCTCAAAAATTTTTTACAAATATAGAAGAAAGCCCATCATCGTTATTGTCTCTTCTTTTACTCTAGCTATTTATTAATAATTTTTTAAGTTTCTCAGCATAAATATCGTTAGGATTAAGTACTATTTTCTCTCTTCTTCTATTCATTAAATTATTTTCTTCCTTTTTTGGATCTTGTGAAGTTTGAGAAGTCATTGCTAAATTTTTTTTGTGATCAACAAAAAATGTGCATATTTGCATAACATCTGGGAAAAAGTGAAAATTGTCAAATTTAAAATTCAAATAGTCCTTGTTATCTATGTTCTCATCTTCCTCAAAAGCTGTAAAATTATGAATAAAAACATTTTCGTCATTTTCTTCTGAGTCAGCAAGCAAAAAATCCTTGTTAAGTCTTAAACTTGCTTAATTTTTGGTATTCTACCTCTCTTTAGAAAGATATTAATTTAATCTAGACATTTTTTTTTATGTTTAATCTAGCATTTTAAGCGAAGGATCCTGAGCAATTAATTATCTTATCTTCAAATTTTTAATAACAGCTAAATGGCCTTAGGAATTCCAGCTTATAGTAGCTCCACCAGGGTAAGGAACAAAATCTTTAATATTAGGTTTCTATTAATTTTAGTTTGAATTCATAATCTTATGGAATCTGGCTTTGAGCTTTATTATAAAATTAAATATTATTTTTTTTTTAAATTAGTTTTATTTAAATAAAATATTTAATTCTGTGTATAATAATATCAACTATACCAGAATATTTCAAGATTGTTTCTAGTATTTAATTAAAATGTTACTTCATCTAAAAAGGATAAAATGACTTTTTCATTGTTTTTATCAATTTACTAATATTACTCCATCCATTTATTAGATAGCTAAGTTTCGAATTAATCTATTTCATAATTATTGATATAATCAACATTAGCGATTTCTACTATATTTGGTGTTATTTAATTTTAATCATCATTGTCATCATCTTGTGGCATGAAAAAAAGATGAAAATTATTAATCTATTTAGAAAAAACTTTAAATAACATTTCAATAAAAAAATTATTACTCTAATTATCAAAGAAAATTGCTGATTGCTCATTTCAAGGTTCACATTGTACCTATCATTTTCATCCTTTGTGTTATGCGTTACTTTCATAATATGATTTATATTTTTTTCTCCCCATCTTTTTACAATTTACTTGAATAATTCTAATTCCTATTTAAATTTAGTAAAATTTTCAGAATTTTCTTCATCATCGCTTAATTTGTTTGGAGAATCTTATTCAGCATCTTCACAAGAAGGAAACTGTCTGCTACTATTCAAAAAGCTAGGTTTAACTTCCATGCTATTATTATTTTTTTAATAAACGATTGATAATTTCGTTGTTTATATTTTAAAGTTGAAAAATATTAAACAATTTTTTTTTTTTTGATCAAAGATATTTTTTATATTTTAGTTTAGATTAATCAATAAATAATCAAAGCTATCTTAGATAGTATAATATTAATTTTGTAGATTTTGGAAAAAGAAACCATAATTCACTTTAATTAATTTTTAAAATTCTAATAAATATGAAGATTTTGTTTATTTGTTTGTTATTTATAATCTAATTTATAATAAATAGTGATTGAGTAGATTTTTAATAAATTTTAATTTTTAAATGCACTAACAGTTAAAAATAGTAAATGAATAAATACATATTTTATTTTAAAATTAAATTGTGAATGAATCTTTAGATATTGAAGATGATTAAGTTGTTTGTTTGTTTATTTTTTTTTTTTGTATAATAATGAATAGCTAGCTAGCTAAGTTGAAATCAAATCAAATCCAATCCTTCCAAATTGTATTAATTAACCAATAAAAATTGAAATAAAATTTACTTACCTTTTAAAAAAATGTTTGAAAAATAAATCTAATATACCATTAAAAAATCAAATTAATTAATTAATTATCTTATAACTATAAAAATTAAAATAACTTTTTAAAAAATTCAAACATTCTGGCTATTCGTAGTAAATGCTTATTTATTGTTATCAGATACTGTTCCCTCAAAATTAACATTATGCTAATGAACAGAATCTGTAAACTATTCTTCTTAACTCACATCTTTTTCTGAGAATGTATAACCTTGGCTTTGGGGAGATTTAATTATGACTTCTTCAGAGCTTTAATCATAAATTTATTATTTGCTAAAAGGCTCTCTTTCATAATTTTATTCATATTATTCATTATTTTAGAATGATATAAAATCTTTTTATTTTTCTTATTCCTCAATTTTTTATTCAGCTTCACTCTCTGAAATGCTTTTTTAAATGCTGATGTCTTATATTTTTTCTTCTTTTTCTATATCCATTTATGAAATAATTTCATTTTAGGTTTCATCTTCATTGATTTCATTTTAATTATTTTTACTTTAAATGTATTTATTCATGTAGATAGTTTTAAATAGTTGTTATCTTATTTTATTTGATAATTTTTCTTCGCTATATACACTATCATATACTTAAATATTTTTAAAGCAAGAAATATGTCCTGGTTGCTAGCAATTTAAACATATCAAATTTTGGAAATCATATTCATTGAAATTATAACTAAATGAGAGTTCTTGTTTTGCATCATAGTTTGGTCTAATAATTCCACAATCTTACTAAATATGACCCATTTTAGTGCAGTTATTACATTTAGGAATTCTTTTCTTTTAGTAGCTATTAAAATTATTATTGCCATCTTAATTCATAACAAGACACTAGTTTCTTTCATGACCAATTTCTCCACATTTGAAACATACTTTTTAAGTGCATTTTGCCATAAAGTGATCTCCTAAGCAGTAAGTGCATACATCCTTTTCTTCATTCATAACACAAGCATTTCTAACGTGACCTGGTTTACCACACTTAAAGCAAATTTGACCTTTTTTATCACAGAAATATCTATTTTGGTTCATTCCTCCTCCAATAATATCATCTAAACCAATTATATCATGTATAAAAATTTATTTTGTTTTATCTTAAACTAGTAAGAAAATATATTTTAAAATTATATAAAAATAAATATTTCATAAATTTGTTTTGTATTTTAATAAGGAAAAGAAAATCAATAATAATAAACAAATTATATGTGTCTTTCTTTGAAAATATAATTTAAGGAATGAAAATTAGAGTTCTTAATTTTATCTTGACCTTCAACTCACTTAACCTTCAAAAATTTTAATTTATTTTGACAAAACTATCAATAAATTAATAAAATAATTTAAAAATATGTAAATTCTCAAAATACCTTTTGTGAAGTCATCTTAGTTTACTTCTGATTAATTTATGCTACTCATTTATTGCTGTTATTGTTGTTATTATTATTACTCATTTAATAATTCTTCTTAATCTTCAATTATTTTTGTAATTTTATTTCTTAGGTTAATTATTTGGCTATATCCCCTTTTTTCTTTTCCTAAAATACTATAAGAGTACATTTAAGAATTTAATAACTTTTTTTTCAACGAATCACTCTAATTATTTGATGAATTGCTATGTTCTTAATTATTAAGTTAATTATAATCAATGCTGAAAGATATTTTGTTAGTTTGGGGTTATTCTTGCTGCTTTTAGGGTGAGTCTTTAATTTAGTCTAACTACTAACGGCTGAGTTGTGGTTTAACTCCTTTTAGTTACTAATTTATCTTATTCACTTTTGAAACACTATCTTCAGCTTCCTCATTTACTTCATCTTAATCCATTTTAAATATATTAAGCTTACCTAAACATAGCTTAGGTGTCTCTTTTTTGAAACTAAACTCAATTATAGGAATTTAATCATTTTTCATTTCATCATCATAAGAATCTTGTTAAATTAAATCATCTTTTTATGTTTTATTTATTTTTATTTTTTTTTAGTCATTAAAGATTTTTCCTCCAGATAAATTTATACTCTTTATTGACCTCTTAGTAATTTAGATTTCAGGTTTTTTTTGACTATCAATCTCTTCATTTCCTTCAGTATTATAAACTGTAGAAACAGGATTTCCATTCTATAAATATATTTTTTTTTTAACTTAAGGAATTTTTTCTAATGATTTAATTTGAGAGGATGGTTTTTTATTACTTTGATTAATATCATTTAGACTGCTACTTTTATTAATTTTAGATTTATTTTACTTATTTTATTTTATATTATTTCTACTACTTTTTGAATGGAAAGAAGATCCTGAATACTCAGAAGAATTGGAGCGAGAGTCATTTTTCTTACGTGAATAACGACTTTTGCCATGTTTTTAAGAAGATGATCTAGATCTTGACGATGAAGGTGATCTGTTCCTAGATTATGACGAAGAAGATGTTCTTGAGGAATATCTACTGCTACCTCTTGCTTTATTTCCATACTTACTCTTATTTTCTCTTCTGCTTCTCATACTTTGATATGTACTGATATCATTTTTTGAAGATAACTTTTCATTGCTTATTTCTCTTTCTCTTGAGTTATTCCTTCTATTTTTTTGGGACTTCTAGCTATTGTTTTAGTCAAAATTATCATCTCTATTTCTTAAATGCTTTGAGTAACCTTTTTAAGAAGAATTACTTTGTAAATTTTAATTTTTATTAAATGAGGCAATTTATTAATTATTTTGTTAAGATTAAGTTCTTTATGAAATACTTGATTTGTTTTCTTCTCCAAACTACAACTAATCACTTGTATTCTTTATTTAGTTACCAATTATCATTTAAGAATTTTGTGTTGTATTTTAATAAACAGGAACACTTTCTCTATTTTAAAAAGTATTATTTGGTAAATTTTAATTCTAATTCAATGCATTATTATATCCAAATTATTTTTATTACACTTATTAATTATTTTGAGTCTGTTTTTGCAATTACATTTAATATTAATTCTAATCATAGACCTAATTTGAAGGGTTATTCATTTGTGGTACAGCGTACTAAGTTTAATAATTAGAATTTTAATTTATACCTACTATATTTTATTATTAGTAAACATTTTATTGTGGTTATATTTAATAATATGGCTATGCTTATTAATTTTAATATTAATAAATAGGTTAATAATTAGATGAGTTTTGAAAGGCAACAGGGTTTTATTATTAATAATTTTATTGTGGAATTTAAGATGAAGCATACTATTAATGATAATTATAAACAGGCGGCTGCTAATAATATTGTTAGTTCCATGAGTTTTAAGGATACTAGTTGCTATAATTTGGGTATTAATATTGTTAATTATATTATTGTTATTATTACTATTGCTGTATATTGTTATTATAAAATTATTATTATTATGTTGGGTATGTTTAAGATTACTAATAAGCTTTCTATCCTTAAAAAGAATAATAAGCTGCTTGATACTGTTGCTACTAAATATTCTATTAATTAATTTACATATTGCTTTAATCTTAAATATTTTGGTTTGGTATGCCTAAATTTTATTGTGTCTCTTGAACTATTACATTACTGTTGCTATCTTTATAAATTGATTATAAGTAAAAAACAAAAAAAATAATTCTTATTAAGATACTTTGAATTCTATCAACTTCTTCAGTCTTTTGCACATTATTAACAATTTCAAATTTTCTTTTCTCATCTTAATTTTATTCTTTTGCTTCATCATATTAATATCCTTTGAAATTCTAATCTCTTGGTATAGAGCTAGATGATGGAGGGTATCCTATGTTATTTTGTGCCTAATTTTTAATAAAAATGAGTGAATGAAGTTGCAAAGTAAACGCTAACAATAATTAATTAAATTCCCGATTAAGAGCCAAAAATGGTTTTAAAATGTTGTTCTTTATTAAATATTTTAGAATTTATAAAAATAGCAGGAGAAATAGAAAAAAAGAAATTTTATCGGTTATCAAGAAAAGAGATTACAGACCCAAAGTTGTTTTGACTATTTAAGTCTTTTGCACCTTTCATTTTTATTAATTGCTCAATTATTTCAAGTTATTTTCCATCCTAGTTGAAATTTTAGAAATTTTTAGTTAATACACAATTTAGTCATCGGATAAATATATTTAATAATCAGAAAAGTATGAATGAATAACTTTATAAAAATAAACATACATCCATTTAATTCTATTAGCTCATAAATAACTAAAACTAAATTCAAATGTCTAAAGCTAGTGCCTTGAAAATAATACTATGTTTCTTTAACTAAACTGTTTTTAATATATCTAAAAGGATAAAATTTTTTTTTTTTTTTGATCAATTACAAATTATTTGCGAATTATAAATTTTCTTCGTAGCTTAGTAAATATTAATCAATCAGATTATTTATTGCTCTAATCATTACCTTAACAATAGATTATTAACCTTGTAGCTATTTACTCTTTATTAGAAGGATTATTCATACCATACTATGTCTAACTACATATTTCCTGTTCTTTATATTTTCTCCTAAAAATGAATCATTAATAAAAAATATTTTATTTGATGATAAATTAAAATATTTCAAAATTTAAAAAATATAATAATAATTTATTGATTTTTATTATGATAAATGCTTTAAACATATATTTAAGAATGATATTTAAATATATTTCATTGTAATCAAAATATTCCTTCTTCTAGCTTTAAATAAGCAGATAAATTCAATTCATTTAATTAAATATTTTCAAAAATATAATTTTAAATCTTTAGTAATAAAACAGGAAAAATATAGAAAGATAGGTAGGTAGGTAGATATATAGATAGATATTTTTTTAGACAATATGTTTGATAAATTAGGCAACAAATTAATTTTTAATTATATCAAATTACTAAATGAACTTGGTTTATATCATTCATTTTTTTTATTTGGAATTTCTCTTGATTAATTAGTATGTATTTGCATAAAAAACTTTAGTCTTTTGTAAAACATTAAAAATAGCTATTTTTCTTTCAAAAAGTACCGATAATGGCTGTTTTTGATTTCTAAATTGTTTTAACTGCCTAGTTAGCATCAATCATGTCCTTCTCAGAATGTCTATTTAACTATTGTACTTTACTCTTAAATGTATAGATATCTTAATCAACATTCTCAAGGAACCAATCGCATTTTCTTAAAATTAAATTAGGATCAGGTACTGATAACTAACCAGGACCGAAGGAAGAGCTAGCATCCTTTTCGTTGTTAAATAGTAGCTATTCTTATTTTTCATGGAATTATTTTGCATGACTGTTAATATTTTATTATAAACCATCAATTTCAGACAGTATTTTATTAGTCATCCATTATGCTCCCTCCATAAAGATAGCTTTTTAGGCATGATCGCCATACTTGTGTAGTTCCATATTTGCAACCTTTTTCTTTAAGACATCATTTTATTATTCGCTTCTCTTTTTACTTTTATGCAATTCTTTGTTAATTTTTAAGGTTTCATTAACATAGTGAGTACCAGGAGGATTTCTCCTTTCTCTTTAAGCAAAAGCTTCTCTGTTCTCTTTATATGCCTGCTTAAGTTAGTTTTGCAATCTTTAAATAGTTACTTTAGCTTAATGTTCATCATAAGTAGGGTTAAATGCCAATTATCTTCTTAAACTAGCAGTTTCACTAGCTGCACTTCCCTTCACACGCTTAAGCAATCTCTACTCTCTTTTTGACCAAATTTTATTTAATTCGAAGAGTAGCTACTCAATTAATGTGTCAGTTAATTCCCCATTGTATTTTAATCTAAATTCATGTGCAAATCTAAAAGCTTCTTCAGGTACCCATAACAGCTTTTCATCTTCAACCCATTAATTTTCTCCTGTTTTGGGGCATTAACAAGGTCTTATAAATTTGCAATGAGTATGACATTTTGCATCAACATAAGTACGAGCTTTGATATCTTTTAAGTAACGAATTGAGTGGCTAGAATCGTCAGCAATATCCTTATTTTATAGAATAAGTTAAATTTTAATCTTTGATAAATTAAATTTGATTATCTAAGATTTAAATTGTATCTATATTTATTAGCTTCCAAAATAAAATAATAATTTGAATTTAATGAAGCTGAATAACATTTATTTTAATTTTTATTAATGTTAAAATACTATTTAAAATAATATTTATGAAGTTTTAATTTGTAAAATAAATTACTGCAAATTCCTTATATTCCTCAGTGTTACGCAACATATCAAGGAGCCTTTGCACATCACCTCTCAAGTGCTCTACTTCAACCATAAAGGTTCCTTCTGCCTTATGAGAAAGCTTGGACATATCAAGTTCATGAGATTTCTGTTAAAGGTCTCTACGTAATTTTTAATTTTCTTCTTAAAGGTTTTAAATTTCTTTATCTAGGGTCAAGCAACGATCAAAATTTTTCTCTTGAGTAACTGTTACAACTTTTAACTTATCATTTCTTTCATCAAGAAGATTTTTTAATCTTTTAATTTCATTGTCTTTATGCTCCAATTCACGTTGAACAGTGTATGTATGACTTCTAGCATTTTCAAGGAATTAATTGTGGCCAGAAGCTAACTCATGATAGCGGTTGTTTAAATCATTCACTTAAGCTCCTTTCCAGCCTGCAGTATCGCCCATTTTAAGGAGAATTTCTTTAGTGCGACTCAATTCATTCTCTGTGAGAGTAAGTCTATTATATAAATTATCGTTTTCTTAATTAGAGCGATGCAACTGATCTTCTAACTCACGAATTCTCTATCTTAGAATTCCATTTTACTAGTCAACTTGAGCATATTCATAATTTCCTTGATAATTTGGTTCTTGGTTTGCAAAATTTCCAGTAGATTGGCCCTAATTAGCTCTTGGTCCTCCAAGATTATTATTTTTTGGGATGGTTTATTAATTTGATGAACCAGTAAATCTAGCAGGATTTTCTTAATAATCTTGCTACTTTTAGAAGTTTGCATTTCCTCCAAATTACCCTTACTAATCTTGGTATGCCTAACGACTCATTTTCAATGAAGGATCAAAATTTAAATTTTGAATAGTTTTAATTATTTGTTATAAGTTATTTGTATTTGTTATGCTTAATAATAATGACTCTTTTCAAAATCTACTGATTATGTATTAGAAAGTGTTTCTTTTTTATTTATTTATTTAATATGCTTTTTTTTTTACAGTTGGATATTCCTAGTTTTTCCTTTTATTTTTCAAATTATTTAACTTGATTTTTCATAAATAAATAGTCAATATTTAAAAGTTAGGTAATTAATAACAAGTGAGAGATATGGCTAAAAAATTTGAAAAAAATTATGTGACAATACTATTCTCTATTTGATTAGCATCAAATAAATAAATAAGTATTTATATTTATTTTTCAATCCAATCCATGAACAAATAGATAGAAATAAGCTTTATAACTAAATAATGATTATTTTTTTAATTTGCTTTTAATTCCTAATAAAATTAATTATTTATAATATATATTTTACTCACTCATTCTAATTTTATTGGTTAAAATAATTTTTGAATTCTTAACATTAATTTATTAATTAATTAACTAAACAAATACTATTAATTAGAAAAACAATAATGGGATTTACAAATAAAAAATTACTTATTAAAAAAATTATTAATTTTGTTAAAAGATTTTACAATAGATGAGATATTAATGATTTTAATAAGCTTTAACTTCAAATAATTGTAAACTACCAAATTTTAATAAAAGTCCTTTTTTTATTAGAATAGTTTATCTAATTATATTTCTCTTAATTTAAAATTTAAAAAGGATGGTTAACTTTTACTAAAACAACAAACAAAAAATCTTATTACTCATCTATTTATTTTAGAGTGCATAAAGGATAATTAGTAAATCAATAAATAAATAAACGACCGAGTAAATAATATTTATATTTATGATATGATAAGCTAAATAAAAAACGTGAATGAGATAGATGAGATAAAAAACATGCAACGAATATTTAAATAAATCTAGTCCGTTAGTAAGTTGTAATTTTTCATGCATAAATAATTATTTTGCTGTTTAATTTTGTAAAAGATAAATTATTTTATAATTATAACTTTTATATAGCACACACTTAAAGTTGGTTGGTTAGTTGTTTGGTTTGTTGGTCTTTTGGTAATTAATTTTTTTACATCAAAAAATTAGCTTAATTTTTAATAAAACTATTTTTTTTTCTCTTCAGTATTTATTTTTGTGTTTAATAAGTTAAGGTTGGCATTTTCTTTTCTCATTTTTTATTCGTTTTAAATTATTTTCTTAGAGCAGCATCTTATCTTTAAACTTATTCCATTTCTTCTTTTGCTTTTTAAGCTGGCATAAGTGCCATCATGCTAAGTAATTATAAATCTGAACGGTTTGAGCTATCGCTTTTTAAAAGATTTTTTTAGTGATGAAGCTTTAGTGGGAGGGCAACTCTATAATCCCAATAACGCTCATTATCAATTTAAATATATCCCATGTAAGAACCAGATATTTGAGATACAATCTAGCCGTTTTAAGTAATTTATCCTTCCAAATAGTCAGTTGGTTTCTTTTTAACTTTGCCAACAACTACTGTTCCTACTAAACCATTCTTTTAGTCAACAAAAGTTAGAGTTCCTTTTGACTCCAATTTTAATGTACCTATAAATGTTCCTGAATAGTTTTCTTCACCAAAATTATAAGTTATTTTTTATCCGTCTTTGAATACTACTGTACGAGAGCCAGTATTTTTGAGAGTAAGAGAATTCATTCCTGCTTTTGTTTCATAAACATAATGGCCATAGCAAACATACCCCTTTTCAGGACCTACGCAATAAAAAGAAGTAATTGGTGGATGATGGCTAATTTATTCACAATATACTTCTGTGCCATCCTAGTAACAACCTTAGAATGTTTCACCTAAAATTGGATTTAAAGGCTTCAAAAAAGTGCAATTTACGTAGAAATTAGCAATTGTTGCAGTAATAACTAATTTCATGCGCTCAATAGGTGAGTTTGATTGCGCAGCCTTAGAAAAATAAATTGGGAAAAAGCAAGTACCACGCCCTGCTCTTTCAAGTGCTGATTAGGCTACTGAACACTTTATTGGGAAGGATACACGAGTTAAATTTAAATCACCAGAAAGTAATTTTTTTCCTATTTCAGATAATACATGCTTTCCTACTGAACGAATAGTACTAACCATTTTTTGATTTGTGCACTCCTTTCCTCCATCTTTGTTGGCAATATTGCTTCGAGGCTCATCTTTGTATTACATATTTATTTTTAGATTCTACGAAAATTTTTCTATCTGTTCCTTTGTCATATCTTCATGAGGAACTTCTGTATTTATAAAATTTTATAAACACTCTAAGTTTTCCATACCTCTTCAAATACTTATCTCCCTTTTAATCTAACCTACGTCTATATTTTTATATAAACCTATTATTTCTCTTAACTCTAATTAATTTCTTAAAATTTAATATCAATAAATTTTTAGTTAATTTCTTTATGAGTTTACTATATAACATTCAAAACAAATTTATACAATTAAGATTGTGGAATGTTAAATCATTTAAAGATAATTAGCTTTTTAGTTTATTTTACTTTTTATTCCTTTGATGAATTTTTTATCGCCTCTAAAAATAAGGAAACGTGAAACTATCTAATATCTTTCATTCTCAAAATTAGATTCTATTTAATCTCTTTTACGATATCTCCCACCTGTATTTTTGTTTGATTTTACTTATTAATAACATTTTATAATTTATGAA
This sequence comes from Tetrahymena thermophila SB210, assembly GCF_000189635.1. Lineage (NCBI taxonomy): Eukaryota > Ciliophora > Oligohymenophorea > Hymenostomatida > Tetrahymenidae > Tetrahymena > Tetrahymena thermophila. Next base: position 65,458 of record NW_002475927.1, on the reverse strand, counting down.
GAAACCTTTTTGTTTTTTTGATTTGAGTATAAAAGAAATTAGCTATTTTTTTTAATAATTTAAAATTAATTTTGATTAATTCATTCTTAAGAATTTAAAAATATAAAAACTGTATTTAAATTATCATAAATATTAAAATTAAAAATATAATGAAATATTATTTAAAAAAAAAAGATTTTATTTTTATTTGCTCAATTTAATCTAAAAAACAATGTTTAAGTGATCTTATACATAATTTTAAAACTCATACTACATTAAAGCTGATTAGATGATATAATCTTTTTAAATTATAACCTATAAATTTAGTTTAATTATCCAGAATATCTACTGAAATTGAATAAATTTATATAAAAAATGTTTTATTAACTTTAAATTAATGCAAAAGGAATTTTTTATTAAAAATGATTTAACTTTTAGATTTATTTTAATTAATTTATATTTAAAAATCTAAAATTAACTATTATTAATTTCCTATTTTTAATAGAATTTTGAACATTTTTATCTTAACCTTGTTTCATATATAAAAATTTGAAAGTTTTTATTTTTTCAATTTGTTGGAATAAAAAGTGGTTATTAAAAATTCTTAAGCTTATCAATCAAAAAGGGAAGTATTCATATTCAATTACTAAAATAATTTTAGTTGGGTTTATAATTTACAAAATTTAAGATTTATTTTTATTTTTATATGAATAAGCAAACCAAAATTTATTTTTCAAAAAAAAAGTATTGAAAATTAATAAAAAATAAAACTGTGTCTTTCATTCTTATAAAACAAAAGGACTTAATAGATATTCATAAAAATAATCATGAAATTTTTGATTTTATTTTGAAAGAAAATGAAGAATTTGCTAAGACTATTTTTAATGAATTTCTATTTTTATTATGGATATTTTTAGTTTATGATTACAATTCAAAAGTAGAAAAAAATAAATACTTATTTGATAATTAACTGCGAAAAAAGCTGAATATTTAATTTATCGTTAATATTTGTAACAAAAACGAAAATCTTATTAAATACATTATAAATATTCAGCAGAGCAAAATTAAGTTTTCTACTAATTTAGGAGAATTATCTATGTTAATAATTTTTTTAATAGGAATAAGATATTTATCTAACAAATTTGTGATACAAATACCTACCATATAAATAAATAAAATATTAAGTGTAATTTATTTAAGCAATATGTTTAGCGATGGAATTTCTAACTTTTATTACCAAACCAAACCTACATGATAAAAAATCAAATGATTTAGTCTTATAGTACAATATGTATAATTAATGGTATATAAATACTGAATTAATTTATTAGGATTTAAGAGATTTAAATTTGAATGGTTGTATATAGAAATTAATTGATTTCTATGCTTAACGATTTGAAATAATTTTTATACTAATAATTAATGAAGATTATAATTTAATTTATTGTGAAATATAATCATCTATTTTATTATTTCTCTTCAGTGATTATTTCAAATTGTCTATTCTTTTTTATATAAATTTATTTGATTTTATTTTGTTAATTATTCAACAGATTTTATCATTCATGCATTAGAAGGTAAGATATGATTAAGGTCTTTTAAAATTTTGTAATTAATTAAAAATATGCTGATAAATTCTGTAAAAATTATTTAAAAATAAGCTCAAGCGTAATAGATTTCAAATCAATTGGGGGGATTTTAAAGGGTAATATAAAACGAATGAAAAAATATCATTGTAAAAAGATGTTTTTAAGATTTCATAAAAAAATGAATATATTTCTCAGTGAAACTCCCTCCTCATCTCTAAATATCTGAGTGTTAAAATTAAATATACATTTAAATATAGAAAAGATAATTAAATAAAAAATTTTATTTATCAAAATGGAGTTTTTTAATAAAATAGCTAAAAATAAATATATTTAATTTAGCTTTTATTTTTTAAAATTTAAAAAAAAGTTGTTTTTTATAGACTTTGAAATTCACTATTTATCTATTTTACTTTTTTAATTTTGTAAATAAAAACTAATGCAAATTAAAAAAATAAATAATGTCAAATATCACTCATATTCCACCTATTTAAATTAGACTTTTACAAATTACATTGAATTGTAAAACTTAAAGAAATTAAACAATAAACTTATTCAAAAATTTGTTAAATAAAAGAATATCAAATTTTTCAAGATAAAATTTACAATATAAAATGTGTTGTTGCTTTAGTCCTCATCTCAAAGCTCTGCTGCGCAAAAATTGGATTTTATGGAAAAGAAACTACAAATCTTCTTGCTGTGAAATTAGTCTTCCAATTTTATTTATATTGCTGTTAATGGCATTAAGGTCCTAGATTTCCAAAAATAATCTACCTGAATAATCTTTCTTAGATAATCCATACCCGGTTTTTCCTACTTCATCTCCATCATCAAATGCATTTAAGTAAATATAAATTTATTTATTTATTTTAAGCTTAAAAATTCCAAATATTTTAAAAAAGTTATTGCAACGATTTATCAAATGGAGGAGGTAAAGTTGTTCTAATACCAAATATTGACATTACACAAAAAATAGCAGCTCAGCTTTAATGTAAAAATAATTTTAAAATTAAAATTGCATACTAAAATAAAAATAAAAAAAAACAGAGTTTCCCAATATTGCAAATTCTATCACATATATGCAGTCTAATGAATAGCTTGATGATTAAGTAACTTCTAGCAAGTATGGTTTTTCATACGATAGAGTTTGTTTTGCTATTGTGTTTAACTAATATGCAAATAACAATTACGAATACTATCTTAGATTTAATTCTTCAGATAGCAGAGTTCCTGAAACGTTTTTAGGAAACTATGAAAATACTTTTAAAAAGTAAAATAATTGTTAGCAATATAATTCATAATTGATAAAATAAAATATTATTTAAAAGGTAATAACTCAATCTGAATGATATGTATAATGATAACGGATTTACAGCAATTGTAAATATAATCTCCAATGTTATTTTACAAAAAGAGCAGAGCAATCAAAATCTTGTTATTACACCTTACACAGTCCCTATGAAATAGGAAAAATAAATTTCAGATAGTTTTTATGATACTGTTGGTAGTAATGTTAACATATACTTAGTATTACCTCTGATTATCACATTTTTGCGAATGACTAATAGCATTTTGATAGAAAAAGAAAAAAAAATTAGAGAAGGTATGAAAATGATGGGAATGGGTAATGCTTCTTTCTACATGTCTTGGATTATTACATATGCTATTATTTACTTAATAATTTCTGTTATAGTCTCAGCTCTTCTCTTGGTCAATATTTATGATGGAGGAAGCTTCATTTTCTTGCTGGTTTGGCATTACTTATTTTGCTTAACCTTACTATTTTAAAGTTTGTTTGTTACTGTTTTCTTCACAAGAGCACGCATAGGATTACTAGCCTCTATGATATTTTTCCTATTACAACTTATATTATTCTGGTCATTTAACTTTAATAATGTAATATTTATTCTTCTTAAAAAATTTACAATAAATATTTTTAATTTATTTCTCAATAATTTTATAATTAAATAAAAAAAATAATAGATATCCTAAACAAAAATTTAAAGTATCGCTTTAAGTCCTCACACTGCTGCTTCTATCTCAGCTTCACATTTTGCCTTTTTCTAATCTAATAAAAATACTATTGACTTTGGCATATTAGATAAAACATTTAGCAACTACTATGAAGGATTTACTTTCATCTCGTTCATACTTAATATAGTTGTATTCGGTATTTTATTCCTCTACTTAGATTAAGTGTTCCCTAATGAGTTTGGTAGTAAAAAACATCCATTGTTTTTCTTAGGAATCGGTAATCATGATTCCAAGGATGATAAAAATGAACTTCTGGTATAATCAGAAAACAGCAAAACTGTGTTTGAGCCAGTAGATGCAGCATTAAGAACCTAAGCTGAAAATAATTAGGCTTTAGTTATTAAAGGATTAGTGAAAATTTTTAATACAAATGGAGGACAAAAGAGAGCCGTTGATAATTTATCATTAGAAATGTATAATAGTTAAGTTTTCTCATTTTTAGGACATAATGGAGCTGGAAAAACTACTACTATCTCAATGATAACAGGACTTCTTAACCCTACAGAAGGTGAAATAAAAGTCAAAGGTTTGGATGTTCGTTCGCAAATGGGAGACATAAGAAAAATTATGGGTGTTTGTCCTCAACATGATATTTTATTTGATGATTTGACAGTAAAAGAACATTTGGAATTATATAGTAATCTTAAAGGCGTTCCTTAAAATGAATAATAGAAGGCTATTTCTAAAATCATTCAAGATGTTGATTTAACTGAAAAAACAAACTATCTTAGCAAAAGTCTTTCTGGTGGATAAAAGAGAAAACTATCAGTCGCTATTGCATTTATTGGTGGTAGCTAAGTAATTTTATTAGATGAGCCTACAAGTGGAATGGATGTTGAAGCTCGTAGACATATTTGGGATATGCTTAAAAACTATAAATAAGACAAAATTGTGATATTGACTACCCACTTTATGGACGAAGCCGATTATTTAGGTGATAGAATAGGTATTATATCTGATGGAAATTTAAAGTGTGTTGGCTCTAGCATTTTCTTAAAAACAAAATATGGTAAAGGTTATAATTTTACATTTGTGAAGACTGAAAATACATCCCCATCTGAACCTCTCATCAAATTTATGAAAGACAACATGCCAGAAAGTGATTTGATTAGCGATGTTTCTGCTGAAATCGCTTTCTAAGTTCCCTTAAAAAATATATCGTTATTCCGTAACTTCTTTACACTTTTAGAATAATAAAAGTAGTAGCTACATGTTAGATCTTATGGTATATCAATTACTACATTAGAATAGGTTTTCTTGAGTGTTGCAAGTGAAAATAACAATCACAATAAGCATGTTGAAAAAAAATAATCTCTGAAAGTTGATGACTTTAACTTAAATTAAGTAAGAGTTAAGGGAGAATTTAATATATTTTGGACTCATTTTAAGGCTTTGTGCTTAAAAAGAATAAGATATTTCAAGAGAGACTTAGGAGGTTTTTTCTGCGAAATCTTTTTACCTATTATAATTATAGTAATTGGCATGAGTCTTAATAAGCTTTCAACTTTAGTAGATCAACCAAAATAGGTATTGACTCCTGAACTTTACTCTAAAACTTATATGACATATTCAGGTAGCCCTAACAATTATCAAAACTTTGTGGATAGCATTCCTACTTATGGATCAAATTCATTTAATAAAGTTCAAGATCCTGCAGTTACTTTAGCTCAGCTAGATAGCAACTTCTTTGCAAAGAAAAGTTTAGAAAATAAATTTGCTGTTTTCTACTAATATGATAGCTCAAAACCTGAAACATATGTTTATACATCAATACTAAACACATAAAATGGTGATATAGGTCCATTAAGTATTAATGTAATCAATAACGGAATCATTAATTCTATAACAAAAAAACAGATCATTATAACTCCATACAATTCCCCTTTGAAAAACAGCTATTACACAACTCAGTAAATTTATATTTGATTAAATTCGTTATTTTAATATTTTAATTTAATAACAGAATGAGTACAGCATCTAGTGGTATTTCCGCAGCATTAATGTTCTCTATCGGTTTAAGTTTCATACCAGCTAGTATCATTACTTTTATTGTTAGAGAAAGAGAAGAGCAGATTAAACATTAATAAATTGTTTCTGGTGTCTCAGTTTTTGCCTATTGGGTTTCTAACTTTTTTGTTGATTTTGTTAAATATTTGGTCCCTGGAATTATTTGCCCTTTGTTTGCTTTAGCCTTTTCAGTCAATTCTTTAACTGAAGATGGAGTTTTTTCATGTTTTTACATTTTATTTATTCTCTACGGTCCTGCTATAATTCTATTTACTTACGCATTTAGTTTCACTTCAAAGAACTATGGAAATGCTTAATTAGGATCTTTCTTCTTACATTTTGTCTTTGGTTGCATTATTTCTATTACATTATTCTTTTTAAGAATCATTCCCCCTACTGCTTAAGCTTCAAAGATCATATGCTGGTTTGTTCGTTTAATACCTTCTCTTAGTTTTGGTTTAGGTATTATTAATATGACTTCAAGATCGATTTACTAAGTCTTAGATAACTCTCCTACAAAAGAATCTGCCTGGGCTATTAGTATAGCTGGAGGTGACATTCTTATGATTGGACTCTCAGTAATATTCTATAGTATTGTAATTTGGCTTATCGAGAAATTCCACAGTCTACAAATGTTTAATAAAGAAACAGATATTCCTTATTAACCTAAAAAGATAGACAGCGATGTTTAATAAGAAATTGAAAATGTTAAAACTTCTGATCCCAATGATTACGTAATTCATGTTAATGGATTAAGAAAAGTCTTTATTGAAAACAAAAGCAATTACAAAGTAGCAGTTGATAATATAAACTTCTGTATTAAAAATGGCGAAGTATTTAGTTTGCTTGGTGTTAATGGTGCAGGTAAGACAACAACCATGAGAATGCTAACAGGAGACGAATAAATTGTTACTGGCAAGGCTCATATACAAGGATTTAAAATTCCTGATTAAATAAAAGATGCTTAGCAATATATTGGATATTGCCCTTAATTTGATGCCCTTTTAGACAATTTAACATCACGCGAACATCTTGAACTTTATGCAGCTATTAAAGGAATTCCATCTGACTTAATTCCGTAATTAGTTGAACAAAAACTTGATGAAATGAATTTAAGATAATTTGAAAATATCTGTGCAGGTACTTATAGTGGTGGTAATAAGAGAAAATTATCAGTAGCAATTGCAATGTTAGGTAATCCGCCTATTGTATTTTTGGATGAACCTTCTACAGGTATGGATCCAGGTAATAGAAGATTTATGTGGGATGTTATTAGCAGAATCTCTACTGAGCGTAAAAGATCTTCAATTATTTTAACAACTCATTCAATGGAAGAAGCAGAAGCGTTGTCAACTAAAGTTGGTATTATGGTAGCAGGTAATTTCCAATGCATGGGTAGTGTTTAGCACTTAAAAAATAAATTTGGAAATGGATATGAAATTGATATTAGAACAGAACTGCCTACAAAGTAAGAAATATAAGAATTGGCAAGAGATACTGATATCAAAATGTAAGTTGGAGTAACTCAAATTAGAGAGTATTTGAGCAAAATTAATGCCTTAGATATTTATAATACAATAAAGCCTGACGGATTTTGTGCCTAATTATATTATGAACTTTAAAGAAAAGATTAAACTTAAGGTATTGATGCTAAGTTAATATTAGAATTCGTAGCTATGTTTAGAAAGACATAAAAAGTAGAGGAATACTTGAAAAAAACATTTGGGGGTTTCTCATTGATTGAGTAATTTAACAATTTCTCAAGATATAGAATATAATCTTAATAAACTATTGGAGAGATTTTCAGTATGCTTTATGAGAATGAGAAGTAATTACATTTTAACTAATACACAGTTAATTAACCAACACTGGAATAAATATTTAATTACATGGCTAAACACGCAGAAAACACAACGACTGCAGATTTTGCTTAAAAGCAAAACTAATAATAATAATAATAGCACATATAGTAGATAGAGTTAAGATAAACCAATTAATATTAAGGTCAAAATAGCAAAAACAACCACTTCTTACTTCCTTAAAATTTGGAAGCAATAGAATTGGACTAGGTTTAAATTAAGTAATAGCAATAAATAAACCATAATCAAAAGAGATATTGATTTACTTACTATTTTAATAGTTTAGTTTATTTGTTATAAAATGAATTTTAATCTATCTAAAATAAAATTTTTTTTTTGTGTCTGTCAAATAAATTACTAATTTGCATTTAATTATTCTAAAATTATTTATTTCAAATCTTGTTATATGTATCTAGTATCCAAATAACAAGATAAGATAAAAAAAACTAAAAAATACAAATTTATAAAAAAAATTATACTTATCTAATTTATGTGGTTAGCTTATTCAAATATTTTATATTTTTTTAAATGAAATAATTAAAATATTTCTAAAAAATGTTTTTAAAATTTTGATCAAAAAATTATTTAACATATTAACAATTTTAGCATTTTTATAGCTTAATTCTTTAATAAGTTAGTTCATTTAATTAACTATGAATTGTTATTAAATTTATTTATTTTCTTTAGAGTTTAATTTATTTTAATCAATTATATTTTGAATTAGCTTTATTTTAATATTATTATTATTCCAGTAATTAGCTTTTTTATTGTTTTTAGATAAATAATTTAAATTTATTTTTTACACTTAATATTCTAAAATTTTAAAATTGAAAATTAAAATAGATTGAAATTCTTTTTAATTTATCTGATGATAAAATAATTAATAGCTTGAAGTAGAAAGGTACTTGTTTAAATAATTTATTATAAAACTGATAAAATCCTTCAAATATCTTTAATTTAAACTAAAAAAAAATGTAAATATTTAAATAAATATCTGAATTTTTGGACGCAATTTAAAAATGTTTTAACTTTTTTGAATGTCTTAATAAAATAGCTAAAAATGAGATAATGAATAATAATTAATAAAATAAAAATTTTTTATTTATTTTGTGATTTATTTAAAGTAGATTACTGAGCCATACTGACTGAAGTTATCAATAAACTAAGAAATATCAATCTTTGTTAACTTCTTAAAAATTGAGTTTATATCTTAATGTTTTTTATACTATATTAAAACTAAAAAAGTATACATATTACTCCTAAAGCTGATAAATATTGATGTATTTTGAATATTTAATTTATGTAATTCTGAAATCTTTAGATTTTAAAATTGATGTAAACACACTATATTTTTTATGAATTTAATAAATCTGATTAAGTAGTAAATTATCTATATACAGCTAGAAATATATTACCTAAAAAACTACAAATTATTTGTAATTATGAAATTTTATTCTGATAGTTAAGCAGTAAAAATAATATCATCTATTTCATTATTTTTGAAATCTAGATTAAGAATTCGCCAGATTAAAAAAGCTAATTACTCCTTTTCTCATAAATAATATCTTGCATTTCAATCATGATTAAATTAATATTAACTGGCATTATTTACTATAATTTATTTCAATTATTTAATAAAAAAAAAGTTTAAAAGCTAAAACTCATACATATATATGTGCTGCTCAAGAAAAAATAATCACCTAAAAGCTCTACTTAAAAAAAATTGGATTATTACTAAAAGAAATAAATGTACAACATTTTGTGAGATATTTTTGCCTGCTATTTTTGTCTTATAATTTTTTATGTTAAGGCAATAAGTAGATATAAAAGATCTACCATAATAATCCTTTTTAAATCAAACTAAAATAATCTATCCTGACTTTTCTGATTCTTCATCTTAAACCATGTTTAAGTAATTTAATACTGGTATTAATTAATATCTTATACTTAGTTATTAAATAATATAGGCACTGCTCTGATTTAGGTTCAAGCGGAGGATAAATTGCAATATTTCCCGAAGACAACCTCACTTAGCAGATAGCGCAAGAACTTAAAAGTAAATCTTTAAGTTTAAGAGATTTTTTTTAATACAAAATATTATTTTAATAGAAAACTAATACATTAACAGTTAAGGTGTTATATTTATGAAGTCTGCTAATGCTTTGGAAGATTTAGTATAATCAAGCAGCTATGGTGATTCAAAAAATAAAATTTGTTTTGGAATTGAGTTTAATACTGTCTCTAATGGGTTATATGATTATTCTATCAGATACAACATATCTAAAATTCCTGATTAATATGAATATAATTAATAAAATCAATATGTTAAGTAATATAAATGATTTTTATAACATTTTTTATCCAATTTTAATTTAAAAATAGACAACAATTAGATTATTTTAACACTTACATAGAAAATGGTTTTATTCATTTGATGAATTTGATTTCGAACGTAATTTAGACCAATGAAGCCTCATAATCACAACAAGTAATGAAAATAGTCCCACATTTACTGCCAATGATGCAATAAAAATAATAAGAAGATAAATTTTATAATACAGCTGGATAAAGCACTAACTTTTATATCGTCCTTCCTCTTATTGTATTTTATTTAAGAATGACTAATGGAGTTCTGATGGAAAAAGAAAAAAAAATTAGAGAAGGTATGAAAATGATGGGAATGGATAATTTTTAATTTTATTAATCTTGGATTGTTACGTACACCATCAAGAATATTTTTATATCTATTTTAATTGCTGCTTTATTGAATGGATGTATTTTTAAAGATGCAAGTTTTCTATTCTTATTTTGTCTTTACAACCTCTTTGGTTAAGTTCTTATTTTTCAAGGCTTATTTATTTCAACTTTCTTTTCGAGAGCTCGTATTGGATTATTAGCTGCTATGGTTTTTTTCCTTGGATAATTCATAGCATTCATGTCAATAGATATTAAATCAGTAATTTAATTTAAATTTTAAATATAAATTCATTTTTATTCTTAAATTAATTATTTAAAAGGCATCATCTGACACTCTTACTAAGATATCTCTAATTCCTCATACAGGAATATCTTTGTCAGTTTCTCATTTCTTGTACTTTTAATCAAATGGATAGAGCATAGACTTTAGTATTTTGAATTAAAGTTTTAATGGATATAAGTAGTACTTTACCTTTGTCTCTCTATAGATTAATTTAGTTGTCTTTAGTCTTCTTTTCTTTTATTTCGACAAAGTGTTTCCTAATGAATTCGGAATCAAATCTCATCCACTATTTTTTTTGGGTATGAAATATGGGAAAAAAGTAGAAAAAAAATCTAAAAAAAATCATAAAACTAAAAATGTAGAACTTATCTAAGATCTATATAATCGTAGCAGTGAAGAAGATGAAGAATAAGATGAAAATGTACTTTAAGAAGAAGTCGATGGAGTTTTAAGAGCTTAGATTAAGAATGATTAAGCCATTGTCATTAAAAATCTTCAAAAAGTATTTCATAGTGATGGCAAAGAAAAAAAGGCTGTTAATGGACTAAACTTAGAAATGTTTAATAGCTAAATTTTTTCATTTTTAGGACATAACGGTGCTGGTAAAACTACAACAATTTCTATGATTAATGGTTTAATAGAACCAACTTCTGGATTAATAAAAATAAAAGGACACGATGTTTAAACATAAATGGAAGAAATAAGAAAAAGTCTCGGTGTTTGTCCTTAACATGATGTATTGTTTGACGATTTGACTGTTAAAGAGCACTTGGAATTATTTGCAAATATAAAAAATATGCCAATATAAGAGCAAGAAGCTGCAATATAAAAAATCATATAAGATGTTGATTTGGTAGAAAAAACAAATTATTTAAGTAAAAATTTATCTGGAGGCTAAAAAAGAAAGCTATCTGTAGCTATTGCTTTTATTGGTAATATTTTTAAAAATTATTAAACATATTTATTGATACTAATTTATTTTGATATAGGTGGAAGTGATGTTATCTTACTTGATGAACCTACAAGTGGCATGGATGTGGAGGCTCGTCGACACATTTGGGATGTCCTTAAGAATTATAAATAGGATAAAATAATTATTTTAACAACGCATTTTATGGATGAAGCTGATTTTTTGGGAGATAGAATAGGTATCATTTCTGATGGTAAGTTAAAATGTGTTGGCTCAAGTATATTCTTAAAAGAAAATTATGGAAATGGATTTAATATCACATTTGTCAAATAAGAAAATACTTCTCCAAGCAAACCTCTCATAAAATATGTCAAGCAAAACCTCTCTGATTGTGAATTAATAAGCGATGTTTCAGCTGAAGTTGCGTTTTAAGTGCCAAAAACAAACGTTGACAAATTTTCGGAGTTTTTCACAAAACTAGAAAGAAATAAAGATTCATTATTTGTCAGGTCTTATGGTATATCTGTAACCACTCTAGAGCAAGTTTTTTTGAAAGTAGCAAGTGAAAATAACAATTTTACAAAGCAGATCAATAAAAAGTAGTCAAAATAAAAGGAAATTGATGATTTCGATTTAAGTAAAGTGAGAATAAAAGGAGGATTTAGTATATTTTCATAGCATTTTTCAGCATTACTTAAAAAAAGATTTCACTGCTTTAAGAGAGATATTGGAGGATTATTTTGTGAAGTAATTATCCCAGCTGCCTTAATTATTTTAGGTCTACTTCTTTCTACTTCAATAAGTGTAAGCTTAACTCCGACTATTGTATTAACTCCAGACTCTCTCACATCACCTACTTATATGTATGGTTCTGAAGTTAGTTCTTAATAGGATTATTTCAGTAAGCTGCCTCTTTTAACAAAGACAGTTATGTAACCAATATTGTCTACAACTAATTTAATAGAATAATTTGATTCTTAGATGCTTTAGAAAAGAAATGTTGATCTAAAATTTGGTGTTTACACAAAAGCTGACTTTATTGATAGCAATAATAAACAGATAAATTATTACTCTTTCATAAACACCTAAACAGAAAATTCTATAGCTATAAGTCTAAATATCTTAAATACATAAATTATTAATTAACAAACTGGAAAATCTATCTAAATTATTCCTAGAAACAAACCACTTCCATACACTATTAAGCAAAAGAAGTAATATTAATTTTATTTTTATTTAGATGTGAAATGCTTAAATTATTTATTATATTAATAGTGCTAATTAAATTGCAAATGGAATTACCATAGCTATGATCTTTAATATAGGATTAGCATTCATCCCAGCAAGTTTAATTGTCTTCATAGTAAAAGAAAGAGAAACACAAGTTAAACACTAGTAAATAGTTTCAGGAGTATCGAGATTTTCTTATTGGACATCTAATTTATTTATGGATGTTGTAAAGTATTTAATACCTGCTTTGACCTGCCCTTGGCTTGCTTACGCTTTTTAAGTTACTTCTTTAACTGATAGCTCTGTCTTTTATGTCTTCTATATTATTTTTATTTTATACGGACCAGCGATCATACTTTTTACTTATGTCTTTAGCTTTTTAGTTAAGAATTATGGAAACGGATAACTATTCTCATTCTTCATGCATATTTTGTTTGGCTGTGTTTTATCTATTACTGTTATGATTTTGAGAGTCGTTTTCTCATTGGATAATAAAGGAATTGAGGCTTTAGCTTGGGTTTTGCGTTTCATTCCTTCTTTTTGCTTTAGTTTTAGTATTTTAAATTTAACATCTAGAGATTTATATGCTTTATCTTCTACGGATGGAAAAGCACTTGATCCTTTAGATCTTAAAATTGCTGGTGGAGATTTGTTGGCTATGTGCTTACAGATAGTTATTTTTGGGTTACTATTGGTAATCATTGAAAAATTTGGAAAAAGAAAGCTTTTTTCAAAAGAATCAAATATTCCTTTCTAACCTAAAAAATTGGATAATGATGTTGAAGAGGAAAACGAGAGAGTTGCTTAATCAGATCCTAATGATTTTGTTGTATATGTTTAAGGATTAAGGAAGGTATTTTATGAGAGTGGCTCATAATATAAGGTTGCAGTAGATAACTTAAATTTTGCAATTTAAAATGGTGAAGTCTTCTGTTTGCTTGGTGTTAACGGTGCAGGTAAAACAACGACTATGAGAATGCTTACAGGAGACGAGCCTATAGTGAATGGTAATGCCTATATATAGGGATATAAAATTCCTGAGGAGCTAGTTCATGCATAATAATATATTGGATATTGCCCTTAATTTGATGCACTGCTGGACAAGTTAACAGCAAGAGAACATTTAGAGCTTTATGCAGCTATTAAAGGTATACCAAAAGATATGATAGCTCCTTTAGTGGAAAAAAAACTTGATGAGATGAACTTAAGGTAATTTGAAAACATATGTGCAGGCACATACAGTGGTGGTAACAAACGCAAACTTTCAGTTGCAATAGCTATGCTAGGAAATCCTCCAATTGTATTTTTAGATGAACCCTCTACAGGAATGGATCCAGGTAATAGAAGATTTATGTGGGATGTTATAAGCAGGATCTCAACATAGAGGAAATAGTCATCTATTATTCTTACAACTCATTCAATGGAAGAAGCAGAAGCTCTCTCAACTAAAGTTGGTATTATGGTTGCTGGTAACTTTTAGTGTATGGGAAGTGTTTAGCATCTCAAAAGTAAATTTGGAGAAGGATATGAAATAGATATTAAAACAACACTACCCACTAATAAATAAATAAACAAATTTTCTAAGACAGTTAATATGAAATAATAAGTAAAGAGAACAGATTTGAAAGACTTTTTATTTCATGTCAATATGTAAAATATGCTATATCAGATAACAGAAAAAGGTTTTTGCTCATAGTTGCATTATGAATTTTTGAAAAATGAAGAAAAGGGATAAGGAGTTGAGCCTAGGTTGATTATAGAATTTGGGCTAATGTTCCAAAAAACTCTTAAAGTTTAAGAATTTATCAATTAAAAATTTGGTGAATTTACTATAATTGAACAATTTAACAATTTTACTAGATATAGAATTTTTTCTGAAAAGAGTATAGGGGAAATTTTTGGTATTTTTCACTCAGTCTAGGAGGAACTCGATGTTAATCATTACACAGTAAATTAGCCTACTCTTGAATAGATTTTCAACTAAATAGCTAAAAAGGCTAATTAATAATCTTAGAATAAATAAGAAGCAAACTAGCCTAGAGATCCTTAAAATTTAAAAAAAGATAAGAAAAAAGTAAAAAATTAAGCTAGTGATGAAGAAGATATAGAAATGTAAAAATTAGTAATCAGCAAAAAAGAAAAGTCAAGAAAGAAGGTTAAAGCTTCCTAGCAGGAAGAAATAACTTAAGATACTAATGAAAAGAAGAAAATTTCCTAAAAGAAGAGTAGTTCTAAAAATAAAAAAATAGAAAAAGAAAGAAGTGATCCTGAGGACTATCATATGGAATCTGAATAATCTTTTACTGATTATTATAATGACAGAGAAAAGCTTTTTATTTATCAGGATACATCAAGCAAGAAAAATGAAAAAACTGTGGAAAGTTTAAAGTAAATAAAAAATGGAAATAGTAAAACAAATAAAAATAATTTTATAAAATAAGTTGTTTCTGAAAATTAAAGCATTGATTAAATTTAAGACAACAAATTAAATAATAATACTTCATAAGATAAAAATGATAATACACTCCAAACATATCATCAAAGTAAATAAGGTTAGCAAGATAATATCTATTATAATAATAATTCAAACTAAGATAATCAATATGAGGATTACAATAACAACATCTATCTATAATAAAATTAAATACATTAAAATGGATACAATTATCAATAGTATTAATATAGTTAGAATAACTCAAATTAATAAGACTATGAATCTAATTTTAACTAAAATAATTATGGATATAACAATAACTAAAATTAATCAGATTTCTAAGATGATTTTTAGCAATAACCAATAAACGGAGAGGCATAAAAAAGCAGCAAGCAAGGCAAAAGTGAAAAATAGAGCAAGAGTAGTAAAAAGACTTAGAAAAATTGAGATAAATAAATAAATGAAATTTGATTGTACTTAATTTTTATGTTATAATTAAGGTGTTGTAAAATTTGAAATATAATTTATTATTAATGCAATGTTTTCTACATTTATAAATTAGAGATAGATAAAGATATTTATTTTTATATAATTTTTATTTTTAATTTAAAATAATTAATTTTCAAAATTAGCTCTGCTTAAATTTAAAATATTTAAAATTTATTTATTGTATTTAAATTCATCAATCGCTTAATTAGCAAAGCATAGCTACACCGCGCTTTACCCAGTGTGAAGAACTAATAGTCGTGGGCATATCTATGCTCATTATAAAATTAGTAGAGTGACCTGTTGTTGAAAGAGTACCTTTTCTTTCTGATGTTTTATAAACTGGGCACTTATATATTTACTATTAACTGTTTACTTGAGATATTTCAGTTGGTTTCAACCATATAATAGGAGCTTATACTGATAAAACTTTAAGGTCACTTTCAGCGAGACATCTTTCATCGTAATCCCATTTACATCCCTCTATATAGAGTCCATACATTAACTAACCATCTGTGATGTCTATATATTGAGCTGCATCGTTCACATTCTCAGGAGGTTCACCATAAAAATTAAATTCAAAAACTAGATTATCAATTGGGATTGTATATTTACGAGCAAAGTTTTGTAAAGTTGCTGTTAAAAATGTTTGTGTAAAGTAGAAGCCGCTTATCCAGTGACACTTAGGTACATCGTGATCAATCCAATTCTAGTAGTATTTTAATCTCTTCACTAAATCTGTAATGTAAGATCCTAATGGTTTTAATGAAGGATATGAAGATTTCTTCCATAAATCAGGAACAAGACCTTTAAGCAAACTATTGCATACCTATATAAATAGATTAATTATTTTATTATTATTTTTTTAAATGTGAAAAATTTACTTTTTCAAGATTAGAAGACATCACAACTATACCTTAAAGAGCATTTTCTATTTCTTTAAGAGAAGACACTATCACATTCGTTAAATTATTATACCTTATAATTTCTTATTGTAGAACAGTATTTAAAGAATTCTCATAGGATATAGGATATTTAGCTGAAACTAACTCAGGATCAAATTTCTTTGGTATTTTTGTTAATATATCTTATGAAATAGCTCTTAGTTATGTTTCTGTATCTCCTTCAGTATTATTCATAGAATTTCCACCCATCATCATTAAAAGAGCTCCACATAAATCGTCTGTTTCTTTAAGATCTTTAACTATTACACCATTGTCATGGAAACCGAATATACTTGGGCTTTAGTTAAGAGGAATTTTTTCTTCAATGAATTTTATATATTCAGCATGATTACCGATAGGAGGAACCTATTGAGAAAATAAATAATTATAAATAATTAACTTACAACTAAATCATAATTTTACAATATAATTTGAATCGTTTGCGAAGCAAAAGTTTTATTGGAAAATTTAATCTGAAAAGAAATCTTGCATCAAAGCATGAAGAATTCTTCTATCTCTATCATCTGTTACTCTTCCACCATAATTACACTCACCAACCATGTAATGAAGAGCTTTGTAAGGTATGTCTTAATACTCCTACAATAAGATATACAATTATCTCACACTTATACGCAAATCAGATTAATTAAAGTCATATAAGATATTCCAACCAAGAGGTCCATAAGTTCTTCTTTCTTAAAGCACTGCATGGAAAAAGCAAAGTCCATAAAGAAGAGTTTTAAATTGCTTAGGCTTACTGTGGGTTTCGAAGAATGTTTAATCTTAAATCTAGTCACTCATAAAGGAAACTAACATATTAGATTTAACACCTTTAGGAGGTTCGTTAGTCATTTTAACACTATTCTACAAGATTGAAATAGGGAAATCAGAGCTGGGATAACTTGTCAACCATAATCTAAAAATAAAAATGGTAATTTGAATTCTAATTAAAACTTAATTTTCATTAAAATTTACCTAAAGTTTACATTAATTTTTTCTTTATTTTGTGAATTATTTTGCATTTCTTCACAAATTTTTTCTAATTTTGGCATCCAACTAGGAGCTAAATGACAATTTTAAAGAATTACCCAAGTTCCTTACTTTTGAGCTTCATCAATAGCTTTTTCTGCATGAACGCCTTATCCTTGACCAAGTGATATAGCTTTCAAATATTTCTACTTTTAATCAGCAAAATTAATTAAATTATTCATTGGATCAGTACCTGGAAGGATGAAGATTAAAGGCTAGTAGCAATTAGAATCATTAAAACTAAGTTATAAATTAAAAGGAGGAGGTGATGTGAACTTTTCACCTAAATCTATATTTGATTATAAATAAAAAAAATTTAATCATATGTTAACTTTTTTATCATTTATTTCTAATTACCTGCTCTGATGAAGTCTTGCACTGCTAAATTAACTCTATCTGGTCTGATGGCTTTGATAATACATATTTTTTACATTTATGTACAACCATTAAATGGAACGGGTAATTTTAAAGTATGAGCTTAACTATCGAAATAAAAGCTATGCCAGAATTATAAATCATCGCTAATAGATTGTGGTAAGGGTTTGAATTTTGGAGAAATTCTAGATAAAGCTACAATTCTCAACCATGTTGTCTAAGGTAAAAATGATTTTGCTGGATTTTCTTATAAATCATGAGCAGAATTAATCACATCTTCAGAAGAAATATCAATAGGAGAAATCAAGAAATTTAATTCATTATTGTCTATATGTTTTTTATTTTCTTAAATTCTTAATAATAGTAAGAAGCTAAATAATAATTTATCTTTTTCGAATAATGAACGGCAAACATTAGAGTATATAGAATATGTTAAGTACTAGCTAACAGCAATTACTCTATCTTAAGCTTTAGCTGATTTACTCTTTTCTGCTTTATCAAATGAGTCAATATACAAGTTTATGAACCAATTGAGTGAGTATTAATACATAAAATCTTATGAAGCCATATCCATAATAGCAAAGAAGAGAACTGCACTGTGATTTGCTATAGGCTTATATTCTTGTCTTGACTACTCAAGTCTTTATTCAGTTACTTTAGCATCTTCTTATCTTTCCATAATATCATTAGAAACTTATTTAGATTGCTATAAGACCTAAACACCTTATTCGTCATCTAAAATGTTATCTGCTTTATTTAAAACTTCCAAGATTTACTTTTCAATGTCTTCCAATTGTTATTAATATTTGTGATTCTATTTTATAAAAATTAAATATTTTAGTTCAATATAAAATAAAAAAAGATAAAGATACTTAAATGATAAGTTGAACTCTCTAGTTTTCATCATTAGGATTTTCCTTTTGAACACAAATTTCAAGAAGTTGATCTTCAAGACCTTCTTTAGTTATAGTGAAGTTAATTAGAGTTAGTTTAGTTGATATTTCAGGAGTAAAGTGAGGACTTCTAAGTTTTGATGTTAAAAATAGCTTGAATTATTTTGAATAATCAATTATATTATCGCCAACTTTAATGCTTAGGACACCTGCGTTTTTGAATGTTTGTTTGGATAAAATTGGATCAAGTATTGAATCGATTTCTTCTTTAACATTTTCTATAATCAAACATTAGCCAAACTAAATACATGTTTCAAGCGAGCGAATAAAGTTAGAATCGGATTATTTAACAACAGTTACTTTATTATCGAATTCATTTTTTCTAATCCATCTGTTAGCTTGTTGTTAAGGATCAATCATCAGAGGCCATCTTCTAGTATTATAAGTAATAATACCATTTTCTCTTGAAAAAGCATCTGAAGGCAAACCATTCATATTCCACTTTCTAATTATGATAGGTTCTCCTAACGTACTTTCTAAGGAATATCCTTCACTTATCTAGATAGAAAGTCCCTTGCAGTAATCTATCCAAGCTTTCACTTACTTGTTTCTATAAGTCTAACTAAATGGTCCCAAATAAGAAATAATACCAGTTGATATTGTTATATCTCCAACAACAAACTATAATTAGTTTTCTAATTTTTCTGATACTTTTAACCATCTTTCTTGTTCACCACCTAATCCTCCAATTAGGGAACTTGCACGAAGCAGTTTCTTTTCACAGTCCAAGATATCATCTTCAAGCTATTGTTATTTTTTACGAATTTAATCATAGCTATCTTGTAAATTAGCTATTTCTTTATTGAGTTACGCAAGCTCATCACGAGTCTATTTTAAATCATTTTATAAAATAGCAACTTCTTGCTTGGATTAATTATATCTTTATTGTTTAGGGCGCACTATTTACAAAACTTTCTCAAATTCACTCAAGGCTAAAATCCACTCACAAAGACCTTTAGCGGCTGAACTTGCCTATTCTACTCTCTTGGGATTAAATAATTTTGTTTAAGAAATATATTTGTCTCTCACTTTCTTCATAACTTATTCATCAATATTTTCCTTATCATATTGAATAAGTGTGTTTAAGAAATATTTATCTGATAAAAATTTCTTAGAAGCTTCCCAATAACTCATAATTCTTTCTTTAGGATATTTAGGATTAGGAACAGGAAGTGGAGGTACCTATTTTTGTAAATTATTGTTATTTCATAATGATACTTTTTAATTAACTATAAAAAATTACTTTGCAAAGCACACAAACTGCTTCCATAACAAGCTATACGGTCTCTGGGGGCTTAAGCATTGCCTTCATTTTATTTATATCATTAGAATCTAGTGTGTTTAGAGCATCTTCTGCTTTTTTTAACTGAGGCTTTGCAACACTCAATTCTCTTTCACAATCTTGCTTAATTAGCTCTGCTTCCTACACTCTTACGTTAACTTCTTCTTCTTACTTTTCTGCTTGAATACGCTTTGGTTCCATAGCTAAAGCTTGTGCTTTAATTTCAGATGCAATTTTTTGTGTTTCTTCATTCATCTAAATCAAGATAGGTTTCTTTTCAATCAATTCTTCTTCCATACGCTTCACTTACTCAGCAGTAGAAATTAATTTTTAAACACCATTTGAATAGACGTTGCGATTTTCTTCTAGTTTTTTCCTTTGTTACTAAAGCAATATTTTCAAGTTATGAAGTAATTCTAAATATGAAGAAGGTGTTATGTAATTGACTCTTTTCTCATTTCTTAAATACTCTTAGCTAAGATCTAAAGAAGACTAATGTAAATGTTTGCAAGTGTTAACTAATTTTCTACTAATAGAACCATCTAAATATCTAATTTTTAAAAATTTATTTAAAATTTAATTAAAATGAAAAAATATATACAGCTCAGAAATTAATTTATGTCCGACAGCATCCAAAGCCTCTTCTGGCCACTATCTATACCAAATAATATTAGTACAATTTACAATATTTGGGAAGTTTCTGATTCTATTTCTTAGAGTATCACCAATAGGACTTTGTGTTACTATTATATGGAGTTTCTTCTTAACAGTCTAGACAAAATAATCATAAAATTATTAATTAGTGCCTTATTCAAGAAGTTTAACTTTTCCTTCTTTTTTAGCATTTTATCTTAATCTATCTATTACTGGAATAAAATCTTCTTAAGAAAATAAATTTGGAATGTCACCAGAATTAAGTAAATTATTTAGGTCTTCTAAAATAAAAGATTTAGACATTTGGCTATCATTTATAATAAAAACTGATTCTTTGCTATCAACTCCTGCTTGAATCATTACTTTTCTCATATCTTCAATCCACTATTCCTTTTAGTAGCTTTTACTCATCTCAATTTAAGTCAATCTTAAGTCTCTAATATGAGCTGATAGATAAGTGAGTGACTATCTTCCAGAACCACCCAAACCAATTAAAAGTCCATGTCCTCCTTGCAATCTAAGTATTCTACATATATTTATAATATGTCCGATTGCAAATTCAAAAAGTACTAAAGTCATAGGTCTTTTATTATTTTGGTTGTAATCTTCCAAAAAGTATTCAACTTTTGCAAATATTTTTTCCATATCAATCTAATTTATTTTATAAATAGAAATTATTAAGTTAATAAATGTTCATTTTGAACTAAATAAATACCATTTCATCATAGAATCTATCTCCATCTACATTTCCTAAGAGTTCACCAAATCTAATGACTTTTATAGGTTCAGGAGTAAGCAGATTATATTTTATATGGTCATAGGGACCTTTCATTACCATTTTGATGTCTTCTTTTATTTTATTTCTAATTGAACTGCATAATGCATTATAAAACCAAACTTAATCTTATTCAAACGATAATCTGTCATAAAATACTCTGCTAACTTCATTTATCCATAGTCTTATTATCTAAATAAATTTTATTAAAATTGTTTAAAGAAAGTATTTTTATTTTTTAAAAATATTTACTTTTTTGTCATTTTCAATTTAGTTTTTAGATATTAGTTGCAATCCTTAAACAACTCTACTTACATCACGAAGATTGAAAAGATAATGGCATTTAGCAGGAGTGGGTTTTAAGTTTTAAACAATGTTCATATACATTTCTACTGTAGCTTCAATGCATAGCTTAAAAGTTCTTCTTAGATTTTCATCATTAAGTTATATTTTGTTCATATACCAGCTCATAAGCTCTGTAAAAATTCTTTCCATTTATAATTAATTAGGCTCACTGCTGCATAGGACATTAAAATGTCTTAATAATCTTTAATTAACAATAATTTATTATTTTTAAATTAATTAAAAAATTATGTAGTTAGTTACCTTGATGTTATTTAGTTACGACCACCTCCAGGAGGACCCATAGCACCAATCAAAGAAGTTTCAATTATTTCCATAAACTTTCTATCTTTTCCATACCAACCCTTCTAATCTAAAAATTATCTGAGTAGTTCTATAGGAGGTTGAGCACCATATTTATCTAGTTAAGGCATATTTAGATCATCCACAAAGACAAGACAACTAACTCCTATAGGAGGACCAAAAATACCTTTTCTTCTTCTGTCTAATTTTGAATCTACAATCAGTTGAGTTTCTTCTGATGATGTCTAAGCACTGAAGTTGATACCAACAAGTAAATATTTTTCGTGTGAGAGCGACTTCAAATATGTATTTATGTAAGTAGACTTTCCTGTACCAGTTTACCCTATCACCAAGAAAGGATAATGATATTAAATGGCAACTTAAAGAAGTTCCGTTAATCTCAACTATTCTGCTGTTTTTATCACAATATTATGATAAGATTCATCTGCAGGGATAGAGTCTGTTGCAGAAACAGAATCTATAATTTATTGATAATTTTTCCATTTGCATGATCCACTTTCTTCTTATTCCAAATAATAATCGTACACTAAAACATGAGGACCTGCTTCAGGTAGCATTGCTTACTTCTCAAATTTAATAAGTTTGTCTTTTTTAGTTTCGCATTTTTAAGGATTTTTTATTAGCTACTTTAAATAGCGATCAAAATCTTATCTTCCTTTTTCATCTATAGTAGCACCAATACTCCATATAGTACAATAAATAAAAATCATATCTAAAGAGTTTTAAACAACTTCTAGCTTTATTTTAGAAATATATTCTTTTTCAAAAAATCTATATTTGTGCAAAAAGGCTCTAAGAAGTCTCATAAGCTGCACAACTAGAGTTCCTTCTGGTACGTTCTGATACTCTTTGCATCTCGTTTTGATATAATGAACACATTATCCAGTAGTGGCATCAAATAACTCATTTAAGTGTTCAATTAGAGATTCATCTAAAAATTCTGAAATCTTTATTTTCAAATTAATAAATATTTTAATTATTTGATAAACTAAATAAGTACCTGTGATAGCCATGAAAGTACCAAAGGCCACCATCCTAATTATTCTGGTTGCATATAGACCATACCGCAACGAGAAACTGTAGCAGGAGAAGCTTATCTCAAATCTGCAACTTCGAACATCATAGTCATAGAATTTGACATGGGAATCGTTTCACCACTCATTAAACACAATTTTTTATTATCATCCAAGACTGTATTCATGTTTTCAATCCAATCAGCATCTACAGGTCCATCAAAGACTATAAACTATCTATCAGGAACAGTAGCAGTGGCACACTTTCTATATACTTCAGCTAAGACTCCCTCAGTCCATTCTTTAGAAACAGGATCAGAGTAACTAAAAATTAATAAAATTTAAATTTGTTTAAAAAATTAATAAATTTAATTAATTATTTTACCCATATAAAAAGTTTAATGATATTGATTTAGGATTTATAATGTAATAATTTGTAGGTAACTCATCTAAAGACCCTAATTTCTTACAGGCATATGTTAAGGTTGCTGCCAAAACTTTATAGCAGCTAGATTTTCCAGAAAATGGCTATCCGACAAGCATTAATCCATGACGAGTGTTAACTACTTCATAAAGTTAGAGAACTTTTTTACGGAAATTTTAGACACTTTACAGATTCATAGTAGCCAAGACAGAAGTCATAGCTGTGTTTAAAGTGTTATAATCTGGATTAGGTAGTTTAACTCCAGGGAATAAGTCACTTGTTATATTCTTAAAAAGATCTACATCCTACTATAAGAATTTAGGAAGATTAACATCTGTAATAGAACGCAAAATAAGAACATCTTCCCTTTCATTTGGATATTTTCTCTTTAGCTAAGAAGCAGCAGTTAAAACAGCTTTAACTGCTCTCATACCATAATCATAGTGATCTTAGCTACTTAACTATTCACTACAAAGTTTATATACAGCTACTATCTTTCTAGCTTAGCTTCTTGCATCTACGAAACCAAAAGAATATAACGAAATTTCAGCAATTAATCTTTTTTTTAAGTAAAATTTCTTATTTTTAATAAAATTTTTAATATTTTAATTTACGAATAATCTGGAACCATCATAGCTACTGGTCTAAAGAGTGCCTTTAAGTTATCTGGTAATTCAGAACGACCTGCATAACCAGGATTCATAGTAATAAAAACATTACAGCTGTGCTTAAGGACAAGCTCAGTTCCTTCAAATAATATGTTTGTTTTCATAGCAGCTTTGCATTATTGTATTTAAAGTATTTATTGAGCTATGACAGAAAGAACTTCTAAATCAATACGATTGAACTCATCAAAACAACTCCAAGCTCCAGTTGCTATTAACCCTTTAAAGAATTTGGCCATAGCATGTATATTAAGACCATCTGAACAGTTAAAAACAATGCACTGCATAGCAATAGCTTTGGCTAAATCCTTGGTACTTTCTGTTTTACCTGTTCCTGCAGGTCCTTCAGGAGCACCTCCTAAATTAAGTTAAAGAGCATTCATGAGAGTTCGATAGCATCTATCTGTAAGAGGAGTGATAACTAGTCTTCCTGTAAAATAATTATATTAAAATATGTTTATTTAATTAAATTTAAATTGTACCAGTGTTTCCTAAATATTCGTATCCATATCTCATAGAAGTAGACATCATCTTTACATTCAATTTATTAACTGAAGCATCCCAATAATATCTCATTTCTGAAAGCCATTCGAATTATTAAGTGTTGCTTATTTCATCATCAATAAGCCTCTTGACAACATCTTTATTATGAACTTCGATTACGATTAAAGCACCAAGAGTAATTGTTTCTAAATATGTTAAATTTTATCTTACAAGTGTAACTATTTCTTCTAATCCGCCTTAGCAAATCTCATAGAATTGCTTTAATCCATTTAGACCTGACTAGTTTAAGCTTTCTTCTAAACTTTCAGTCCATATTAATTATGAAATTGCTATAACTACCTATCCTGGCCACTTTCTTACCCACTCTGATCTTTTTTCTTAGCCAGACTAGAGATCTAATAATCCTTCTTCCATCACTTTAGACAATGAAGTTCTCATTTATTTTTCAACTTCTAAAAGCCATTTTTCTACATTTGACTTGAAATTACGAGGTGAAATTCTCTCTAAAAATTAAATTTCTTCTTTCTCACTACTACGCATACCTGTAATGTCAACATTGTAATTAAAGAGTAACTCAGAGATACCTTCAAAACATTTCTTCATATGAGGCTAAACTAGCAATGGATCTCTAGTTTCAGCTAAAATATTAAGTAAGTCGTCATTTGATAAAAAGAAGAAACGAGGAAATTCTAATCTTTTGGATCTTTTTTATTCATTAAATGAAATTTAAAATGTGTTGTAAATATATCAAACTTACTCAAGGTGTTCTTCTAAACCTTTTTAGATTTCTTCAATAAGCTTTAGGCAATGAATTAACTCTTCTTCTACATTAGGGATCTTTTCTACACTCAAGACTTTAGGATCATTTTATACACATTCCATAATCTATTTCCAAGTTTTATTGACTATATTAAATTTATCAGTCTCTGTGACTAAAGTTTTGCTTATATCTTCAAAACTAAATATAGGCTCAAGATATAGATACAGAGTTTACACTTTGATCCAGTTTTCCAAAACTGACTAGATAAATAGCATTAATTTCTCCCATCTAACAGCTCTTTACTCTGCAAATTTAATATTGGGGTTAGCTCTGATTGTTTAAGCTTTTAATGTGTGGTCATCCAACAAAATTTGGATATCTTCTACTGAAGAACCTTGCAAAATAAATACCCCTCTATTTTTCCAATTTACTATTTAAAATGATAAATTTTCCCATTCCTTCTCCATTTTATCAAGAGCAGTTTCAAGACCAAATTCTTTTGATGCATTTTCTGAAATTTCTTCTACTTCTGTTATTTTTTCTTGAATTCCTTTAGCTAAAAGATACTTGAGAGAAATTTTATCATAGTTAAACTCATCATCAGGAATTCTTAAAACCTATTTTTAAATTAAAATTTAACTATTTTATTATATTGTTAAGAATTACTTTTTAAATTTTATCCCAATGTCTCTTTTAAATGCCTGGCCTTGATATTATTTCAATTACAGGAAGATATACACTCATTTGTGTTACTTCTTCTTTGAATTTTTAGCTAATTGTTGATGCAATCGAATCAGATCTGAATGCATAGAGTAATTTACTAGAAATTTTATTATGCTCTTTAACAATAGATTCTGCATCTGAAGAATCGAGAGTGCTTGCAGAGTCACCCATCCATTTTTTTTTATTCTCACTGAATACGCTAATAGCACGCCAAAGCTTTTGATAGGGCTCAAAATCTTATTGTAAAGTGAAAAATTTTTCAAAATTAGAGCTGATACCAAAGAGCTTCTTTTCTTGATCATTAATATCTTCCATCAGATCTTTAGCATCATTGAGGAGTCTTTCAAACTCATCAATTTCTACTATATAATCCTTATGCTTATAATATTCTGTAAACTTTTCTAAATCTTTGAGATCTTCAAGATATACACTAACTCTATTTTCAAATATTGTTCTCTTCTCTCTTAGCTTTTCTTCAATTCTTGAGCGTTCAATTTAGTGTTTTTCTTCTTATGCAATAAGCTCTTTATCTAGTTTCTCAGGCCATTCATGAACATCTTTAGCTAAATCTGCTATTTGTTAGTTACCTTTTACATTTAACTTTTGAAGGAAAACTATTTTTTAAAAGCAGGCACTTGTCCTTAATTTGATTTGTATTCTATCGCCAGTTAATTCTGCTAAAAATTTCTCCATTTCTTCTACCTTTAAAAGTATTTAACTTAAAAATAAATAAAATATGTAAATTATTGGTTACCTCATCAGCAGTTGTTGTTGATTTTCTAATAAAACTTGCTATTCTTGAATATTTTTCAGTTACCGATCTTAGGGTTGTTAAAATGATATCTTCAAAGGCAAAAATTAAGCGCTATTGTAAATCCTTGATCTACTTTTTGATGTATTATTTAACATCTGTACATCTTACATCAAATAATGTTAATTTGACTTTGTCAGGAATTTAATCAGAGAGATTGTCGAACTTTTCTAAGATTTCATAGTAATTTT
Source organism: Tetrahymena thermophila SB210 (assembly GCF_000189635.1). NCBI lineage: Eukaryota > Ciliophora > Oligohymenophorea > Hymenostomatida > Tetrahymenidae > Tetrahymena > Tetrahymena thermophila. Next base: position 38,184 of record NW_002475927.1, on the reverse strand, counting down.
TAAATTCTTCATTTGTCATATTTTATTTTTTGTTAATAACATTTCTTATTTCTCTTTCTGCTTACTTCTCAATAAATGGCTTGAATTAATCAAAAACAGTCAAAACTATTGTACTCTCTTCTAAATGCTTTAGGATATGTGTAATAGTTCTGTTTACAACTCCTGCAAAGTAGGCTTCGTTGAAATTTGCCATTTGCAAGAATTTCTTCTTCTTCTGTCCTGGTGCTACCAAACTATTTAAGATTCTGTTGGCAAATTCATCGTTTTAATTATTGTTAGCTATAATTAAAATATTAAGTTTTTATATTTTAGAAATAAATTTTACTGGCATGAGCATCTTTTTCATCACCTTCTGTTTATGTATTTGCTTATTAACCACCCACTTTAGCTTATTTTTCTTAAACTTGTACAAAGCTGCAGAACTTTTTATAGAACTCATCAAATCTATCTTAGCAATTAGCCTCAAAATCTTCAGGAGTAACATTATCAAAAGCAGTCTTTAAGCTTTTAGGTGCATTAGACATAAATTATTTACGAGTTACTCCCTTTTAATTAGATTTTGACCTTTCGTCTTTACCTTAAGCGCCTTCTGAAATATATGAAGTATCGCGCTATAGAGTTTGCTAATTTTTTTCTAATTTGACTTTACAATAACGAGGATGCAAAAACTAGTCAAATGAAGTTACCATATCATTAAATAATTTACGGAATTCGTTTTTGATTAAATCAGAATTTTCTCTAAATTTAATTTACTCTTCTTCAACATACAAAGATAAAGATAATATTGGTGATAAGTCATCTTGATCTTTCATAAAATCTGCCTTTTTATAAAAGATTTAGCTATCTTTAGGGTAAAGTTATATCAGAGTCTTAATATTAGACTCTGTATTAATCCCATCTTATGGTATGTAAGCTAAGCTGCTTTTATCAGCATTTAATCCAGCCCTTGATCTATTTGAGCTGAGAGGCCTAGCTGTTTAGTTACTTCCTAATTAATTATTAGAAGGTAGTCTCATTTATGATGTACGCTTGCTGGTATCTAATTTAGAATTTTAAGCTGCACTTGCACTAACATTATTTATGCTTTAATTCAAAATAAATAGTCTAGATTTGGATTTTAAATTTTAATTAGGAAGAAGCCCGTTTAGATCATAAGGGCTTTTGTCATTTGAAGGAGCATTGCTTCCCAAACCAAGCCCGCTTTTTGAAGCCTCTTATTCTTCATCATCTTCGTCAATCTCGCAATTAGATTAGATATTATCTTCTATAAAATCTAAAGACCCTACTTCCTTCTTTTTTGCTTATATGGCTTTCCAGCGGCGGTAGGTTGGGTAACTGATAATTTTTTTCTCTAAATAAGCAAAGGATTCTTCTATAATTTTACGCAGTTATAAGCCCATCAGAATACCAACATTATCTAAAATTCTAGATTTATATTCTTTTGTGTAAAGAGACCATCCATTTTCTTCTCTCCATACCTATTCATCCTCCATTGTTTTTTATGCTATTTTACGATAAGCGCTATTGTCTCTTATATCTTTTAAATCTTCAAACTCAATGTCATCATAGAAATCAAATTCATTTTAGCTTCCTTGCATTTATTGATTCATTTCAGCTTAGTAATCTAGCCTATTAGTATAACCTCCTTTTTAATCTAATATTTATACTTCTCTTTCAATTTTATACTTAAGCATTTAAAAGTAAACATTTTCAGGAGTGTTAATTTCATTATCTATATCAATTAAGTATGCCAAACTTTCATTTAGGTAGTCAAATTCGTCATATTCTTCACCATAATCATACATATGATGGTTATCATCAAATTAGCCATAATATTAGTTTGAAGGAGAACCTTCACTAGCTTCAGGTATTCTATTGCTCTCACCTAAAGGATTTCTTATTGACCTTCTATTATGACTTTATCTACTATCTTCTTCGTATTGCTCTTCTTCTGCTATTTCTTCAATATTGCCAGTATTCATTAATCTTTACTAAATTCTATCATTTTTGAGGGCAAATTTGGTTTCTTTAATATGCTTCTTAAACCCTAATTTTTAACAAATAAAATGTAAATTTAAAAAAGATAAATACTATTAATTACCTCCTAATGTCCATTTTCCATAGGATGTATCAACTCTTCTTAGATATTTAAATTTTTTTATAATAGTGATTGCACCTCTATGCCATATATTTTTCATCAAAGAAATAACATTCATACGATAAACTTGTTACAATTTTGTAAATTATTCAATACTATATGTATATCCTAATGTGCTAACTCTTTTGAAAGCTTCATACTCAAATAAGCTCAATGAAGAAAACTCATAAGACCAACTTTGTAAGGAACTATTAATTATATTCATTAAAACTAAATTTCCACGACAAAACTCTCTTCCAAATTCTACAAAATTATGCCAATCTTAGTAAAGATTAATATTAAAACCACCTTCTCTAGCAATACGCTCACCACTGCATAATACTTTTCTAGGAACAAGCTGTATATGTAATCTAGCTCTTTCTTGAGGAGATCTTAAAATATAATCGAGCATAGCTGTTTTCATAGCTGTTTTGAAATTTTCAAATATTTCTTAAAAAACCTAAATTAATTTTTGAAATACATTTTTAAAAATTGCTATGATTAAAAATAATTTTTACTTATCTTGATGTAAACTCATTTTTCAAGAGCTCTTATGGTATTAGATTAAAAGCATTGACCATCCAATTTTTTCTAAATTTAGGTATTTCATCTGCTCTAATAATATCAGATTCAATATAGTGATTATATCTTTTAACAGATGAATCTACTAAATTTGCTATACTTTAAGGCCATAAAACTGGATCAATATAATGATATTTTTTAATTCCAAGACTAAAAGGATCATAAGTTCCTCCCATTTCTTAAAGCATTTCATAAAACAACTCATTAGCAGAATCTTATGGAGTTTAATTTTCGTCAGTTTCTGGGAAATATTCAGGGAACAAACTTAATGATATAGGCTCTCTTTTCATATCTTCAGGAGTAAAAGTTGTTGAAATACCAGTTTTAGATTTCTTTTAATAAGGGTTTAACTCATCAATAATAGCTAATTAAATAGGAATTTCACATTCAGGCTTTTCTATATTTGTACTTGTTTACTGAAGGGAAACGATTTCAAGCAGATGCTCAGTTTTAAGCTTGGCAGAATATTGCATATAGCTTCCTATTCTTTGTACTGGAGAATAATATCCCAGATCGCCAAACTTAGCAAATGTAGCTGTAATAGTACGTTCGTTTCTATCAAATAATTCTTCATATGGAGTATCTAAAGCATTAAATGAAGTATATTTTCTAAACTCTTTAAAAAAAGATTCTGCTCCAGCTACTTTTCCACTAACTGGCCTCTTTCCTGCTAGACTTGATTTAGGACGATTGTCTAATAGCATCTTTCCATCTATTTTACCTTTAATATTTTCAGCACGATTATAAAATTCATCATCACCAACGACATCCTCTTAAATATCTAACTCCTAATCTACTTAATTCATTTCTTCAACAATTACTTTATTCTTATCTTACAATCTTCTCATTAACTCAGGTTTTGCTGATTATATTCTCTATTACTTTCCACTAAGTAACCTATATCATTTATTTTGATAAGAATGTTTCTATTAAATTAAAAAATGTATACCTTTACTAATTAGCAGAGGAAGGTAATGAATTCTTTTAAGATAGTGTATTTTAAGATTAAGAATGTTCAAGCTTCTAACCAGGTGCTTTCATATTAGCAGTTGCTGTTTAAATATTCCTACTTTTTCCAAAATTTTGTTATGCTTGTGGAAGACCTTAAACCTATGTTTATTGCTTTGCAGACAAAGTGGCTTAAGACTATGTTCTCCCTTTGGAGCTTGAAAGTCTACCTGACAATACAGCACTAGGTATTTAATCAGCATGAGATTAACTGGTAGATTTTGCTTAGCTATGAGCAGATTATATTGCTGTACTAGGACGTATAATTGTAGGAACTTTTGCATGCTTAGATATTTAATCATTAATATTCCTGTCAATATCTATTTTTTTAAACATTTGAAGCTATTCATATTGATTCATCTGCTAAACAGGAACGATCTTCGTAGGAAAAAGGTCCTTTGTGATTATATTGTTAGCTTCTTCACTTGAAATATTTTTAATGCTTGTATATTTTCCTCCCACATGACTTAAAAACTAAAAGGGCTATTAATGAATATTTACTATTCTATAAAAATATAAATTATTATTAAAAAATATTTTAAACTATATTTAAAATTTAAATTTGTTTTAAAACCAGTTATCTATTTATTATTAAACTCTCCTTCTACATTCATTTTAGTAGTAATTATCTTAAAATTTAAATTTAAAATAAATCTTTACCTTTAAAAATTAACCTAACTATTCAAATTTTAAACAGCATTTTATATTTATCCTTCATATGCTATATTTTCTTAAAATTGAGGAAACTCTCTCTCATCTATTTCTTCTTGCTTTATTGATTATAGGTTATGATTTTGAAGCATTTCTATAATTAAAAAATTATATTATTTATTAAAATAATAATAGAAAATATTTAAATTAATATAGAGCTCGATTAGTTTTCATAATGTTTTTCTTATTTGAGTTATTAATTTTTTAAATATAATTTAAGTTTTTAAAAATATTTAATAGTCCATCTCATAATTTAGAACTTCAATACTATGTATATTTATAAATGTGTTTACCATTTTTGAATTTTGGCATTGAAAATGCACGTGTTAATGGCTTGAATTAACCTGCAGTTACAGGTCTAGATTTGCCCGACTCTAAACGCATTAAAGATTTATCGCTCTTACTTACATCCTACCAAAACTTCTATTATACATTTTAAATTTTTGCATTTATACTGGTTTAAGATTGGCTTTAATTAGCATTCCTATATTAGGGAGCATGGCCAAAAAATTTTTTCATGGGAATACTCAAATTTTTATCTTATGCTTTTTGTTATTGCCCTGCTTAATAATTCTAGTTATCAAAAAAAAATTCTCCCTAAACAGAGTCTGATTTAGACATCCACATTTACTGGCTAATGCTTCCTGAAAGAGTTTTCTACTATTGTTGCAGCTATTATTGACTCTAAGTTGGGTAAATAGATAAACTCTAACTACTATTATAATGGGCAGGTTTTGTATTTTTTCTAGTTTCAGAAGCCCCTCGCAGTTGCTACTGAGTTGCATTCTTTTTCATTTCTGTTTTTTAACTTTATGAACTTAAACCTTTGAAATACTACAAATTCCTTTATCAATGCTTGTAATAATAAAAAATAATGCTTATTGTCTTATTTTTGTTTTGTTTTTTTAAGAGCTTTTGATTTTCTGTTTTATATTTAATGTGATCTATTATGTATTTATAAGTGTAATTGAAATCAATGAAAATAGCTTTTGAATCAGCACTTATTGAGTTTTAAAACTAAAAGATATTTGCTTGCTTAATATTAATATAACTCTTTTTTTTTAATATTATAAATGTTTCATTGACAGTAATTAGAATAGCAGCAGGCAAATAATTCATTTATTTGTTTGTAGCTATTTTACAATCAAGAATTTACTTAGAATTATCAATAATTTTTTTAAATTTTCATCAAATTAAAAAAATATCAAAATTGTTTTTTCTTTAAAATAAATATTTCAAAATTTTAAATTTAATACTTTAAATTAGAATTTTGCATAAATAAAAATGAACTAAAAAAATTAATTAATTGAAAAATGAAATTATAAAATAAAATAAGCTGAAATAAATTATTTTATTTTCTAGAGTTTTATAATTAATTATTATATTAATAAAAAAACACTCCATTTTTTAAATAAGTTTCAAAACTCATTCATCTTTCAAATTTCATTTGAATGCTTTTTTACTTCTTTTATAACATCTGTAACCTAGTTGTAAGTATTTCTTGTAAGTTAGGATATTAAATCCATGTTACCTAATTTCTTTTCTATTAAATTCATGTAATCCATTAAATATTGCTATCTTTTTAAATTATAATTTTTGTAGGAGCTTTAATTGTCTTCACTTTATAATACTTATGCATGTATTTCCTGTGATTAGCCCCTAACTTTAAATTTATCTATCGTTTTTTGTTAATGATCTTTTATGATCTATTCTCTTTTATTTTGAATAAAATCTGTTTATTTTGTTAACTCTTTTTCCAGTTTTACCAAAGCTTTTGTAGTTTTCTTTGTAATATATTCTTAAAGACGTGAGTTGAAGTACATAAAATCAAAGTATGTGTTCAAGTCAAAATTTATATCTGCTGACTAAATTATTTATTTTATTTTTAAATAAATGTTAGTTAAATCTAATTCAGAAAAATTCGATAATTTAATATAATATTTACAGGTGCATTTTTTCTATCCTCCTCAGATCTAACAAAATCTTTAGGATATATGACTGGCAAAAAATCATCTTCTGTCAAATCCTTTCGAAGAAAACCACTTTTACTAAAAATAACTTAAGAAATTTTAGGTCTATCAGCTCCTAAATAATTTAATTTATGCTTAGGAATCTCCATATTATCATGAGTTTTTAAATAATCTTAAATATTTAACAAAATTTTTCTGATAAATAATTTTATATTATCTTTTGAAAAAGTTTTTTTGCTCAATTCTTAAATTTTTGTAAGCTACTAATGAGGTTTTGTATACTTTTCTTTTCCATCTTCGTCAAACTGCACTCTTTTTTAATCTGTTAAGCTTCTCCTATTCCTTTTTGTCAGTGCATTTGACTGTGGCTAAATCTAAAGTAATAAAATAAGTAAATTAATAAATAAATAAACTGTTTGTTTATATATCAAGATTGAAAATGTAATTTTTATTATACCTTTTTAGGCTCAGATGTAGATTCATCTTTAAGTGTACTTAATAATTTGCTTATAGAATTTTCAACTATATTGTTTTTTTAGCGGTTTTAAGTAACCTAGTTAAGATACATATAAAATTCATTTTCAGGAAAGCAGTCTGTTTTCTTTTTATATGGTTTTATCCCTTATTCACTGACAGCTCTTTTAATTCTTTTAGTAGTAGTCTTTAGAATAGATTAAGAGTTTAAAATTGATTTATTTTATGATTCACTTTATTCTGTCAATATTCTTGGTTGAGTAGGAAGAATTGATTAATCAAAATCTGATTAACTGTGAAGTATATTATTTAATGATTTTATATTATAATTTGAAGCTAAATTATATGGCTTATAATTATCTTTTGCATAAATATCAATAACTTTTTCTGCTTCCAAGTAATTTTTGCTTTAAATCTGCCTCTAAGTCAATCTAGTTTTACTTAGTGGAGGAGTATTAAATCTCTTTTTTAAAAAAGGAAGTTAAACTTCTGATTAAGGTTGTTAGTCGAGGCATTGCCTAGAATTAAAATCTATGGATTATTTTTCTAAAGCATCATTACCAATTTAATTGCCAAAAACATTATAAGTATTTGTATCTTAGCCTGATTATTATTTTTAATCTTAGTTTTCCAAGAAAGCATTAAAATCAATAGGAGGTGCAAAGTTGTTGCTTTCTTTATTAAATTACTTTCTAATTATATGTTATGTTAGATTTCTCTTTTACTGTTCTAATTAATCAACCATCTTTTCATTTTATTTTTTGATATCCCTTTCTATCTCAGACTATCTTCTATACTTAATCATAGTTTTTCCACCTAGAGCGCACTCAGATTTATATGAAATGCTATCATGAAGTATAAAATTAGGTCTTATTTTACTTTTTGACAGATGAAATTTATTTATATCTTTTAAAACTGGATATTTACTCTTTATTATTTCTATTTATGCTGATTACATTTTTAATACTTATAAAAATTAATTAAATAATTTACATAAACAAGCATCAGAAGTATTTTAAATGTTATTAAATTTAATAATAATTATTTTTAAGGCTATTAATTATTTAGAGAAATTAATTTAATGAATGATCTCAGATACAACCAATCATTCAATAAATATATTATTATTTACTACAGAAATAGAAATAAAACATAGTTGAAAATGCAGATATCAAATTAATAGAAAATATTTTACTTAATTATTTTTTCATTTTATTTAAATATCAGAAATATGTTAAAAACAAACATAAATTAAAATAATTTCAATTAGTTAATTTTATGTTTATTAATATTTAATTTAGATGAAAAAGATAATAAATTTTTTTTATAAAAACAATAATTTTAGCTTTTTGAATGAAATATAATTTATTTATTGTTAGAAATTTATACTTTTTATTTGGTAGATTGATTATATTATTTGAGAATAAATGGTATTCATATTATATTTTAGTTTTTTTCAATTTCAAATCTTTTTATTTTTTGAAATCACTTAGAAAAAAATATATTTTAAACAACTTCTCCTATTTTGTTAATAATGTGTTTCTGTTATGGTGAAAACCTAAAACCAGAAGCAAGTTCAAAAGCTAAATGTTCGCTATTTTATTTATAAATGTTAAACAAAAAGGATGATTTATTCATTTATAAGGCCTTTTCGAAAAGTTCTTATTTATCATATGGTTAAAATTTAAATCTTATTTCTTCAATTGTTTTTTGACCTTAAATAAATTGATCAAATCTAGAAAATTAGAAAATTTATTATTCTTCATTATTTTGTTTTTACTCTTCTGTTTCCATTTAATTCTCTTTCATTTATTGTTGTTCATCAGAGATAGGTTATTAATTTTAATTATCTTTTTAAACTTAATCTTCATGATCCAAAATGACTGTAATAACTAAATCACTTCCCAAGTAAACACAGGCTTAATTAGTAAAAAATTTATTCCTATATAAGAGGACAGAGCCCAATTTAAATTTATTAGATAGCTCCTATACTTCTATATTTGAATTAATGTTTTGATGAACAATTGTTTCAGTAAAAATATTCATAAACTGTGTTGTTTCCATTATATTTACTAATTATTTTCCAAGTAGATGAGTCATTTATGGATATGATTACATACTATCACCTTCAATATTAATTAAGATATGCTCATCCTACTATGTGACTGCAAATAATGCACTTTACTATATAATTGTATCATCGATCTAATGTATTAAAATGCCCTCCTCCTATTTCTCAATGACTTACAAGAAAGTAGTATAGTAAACCAAAAGGAATTTATGCTAGTAAAAGGTAAAGTATTTATATGCTTAAATTGAGTTAATAATAGATTCCAATTTAAATTACTCAATCTTATTTTGTTTTTAAAGTTGAGAAAAAATATTGCCACTAACTTAATTATATTCTATTTTTTCTTCACATTTTGGCTAGTTAAAGTAGACTTTTTTCTCAATTTTAGCATGAGGAAGTAACTAATTTTCATGGACTTACAAACAGTTTTTAGCCAAAAATATAACAGCTTAATCACTTTTAAATACATCATCTAATTTGTTGTTAAATGGCATATTATTAATAATGTTAGCATAATGTTTTTAATATTTATTCATAGAATTAGAAATAGCACTTCTAAGTTCATGAGGTTTTTCAATCTTTAATTTAGTCAGCTGCTCAACAAAAGTATCCTTTTTCAAGCTGTAATCATGTTTTAATTCGATTAAAAATGAAACAGTAAAAGAATCATTATCTTAAGTCACCTTAAATGCTTGAATCTGCGAAAGAAATTCCTAAAAGTTTGGAGATTCTTTGATTGAATATAATTAGGAAGATTTTGGAATGTAAAACTAATGAACTATCATAAGTTTAGCTTGAAACCACAAATGTTATAAATACTCAACTATTATAGTGCTTCCCTCAAACTCAAATTATCCATAATTTTTTAACTTAGAGGTTATGCTCTACCCTAATTCTTTTTTTAAATCTTCACTTAATTCTTGTAGCATTATTTCTTTAGTTTTTAAAAATAGTTCTATATTATTGATTATAATTTGATCAAAAATTAGAAATATATTATTTGTAAACCAGTATATTAATTAATTTTACTACGTTTAGATTAACATATATGTATAATAAATGTGTTATTAAATGTATGTGTTCATGTAGCTTAATAAAATAGAAAAGAAACTTTGAGAAGGATCTATTCTAAATTTACTCAATTAAAAGTATTTATATAAGCAAGACATTTGATATTAATAGAAAAAAATAATTCAGAATTAATTGAAGAATTTATCTATTTCTTATGAAATATTTTTGAATAAAATATTCTTTTTATTTTTGGCAATAAATTAAAATTTCTATATAATTACAATCATTTCCAAATAATTTTAGTTTTTATCATTTTTCAATTTAATTTATGCATAATTTTAACTATAAATTAATATTTTTATGATTCTAAATATATTTTTAAAATTGATTATTTTAGAAATTTAAACAAATAATTTATTATATTACTATTAATACTCATAAATAAATAAATTATAAATATTTATTTTTTCGGGTCTACTATATTTGTACTTTTCTATAAACTATCTCTAAAAATATTAAAGGACTTATTTAACTTTTTTATGAACTGGTAGATAAATTTTAATTTTATTTAATATACAAACATTAATTGAAAACATATATTTTTTATGCTGGTGAATTTCAATAATTCGGTGAATATTATTTTGGTCTAACCAAGCTTGTATTTTTTTTTATAAAATCACATAAAATTGGATTATTTTCTTGCAAAACTGTAATTGTATCATTAACTCTTTATGTTGCTATCATTACCTTGGCTTTAACTAAATTAAAACGGAAAACAACACTCTATCTAATATTTTCTTAACTTTGTGTCATAAAATCTAATTTCATCAACTCAACTTGCTTGAATTCTGTAGTTTAGCAAATGACTAATTCAGCATTTAGATCTTTGTTGATTTCGAAAGCTAATTAAAAGCTAATTTTTTGATTTATTTATTAATATTTGAATGTATGAAATAATAATTTAAGTACCTATGAGGATCTTTCTAACAGCTTGTGAGCATTTTAATTATAGAAGAAGACAATTAATCAAAATCAATATTCCATTTTTACTTTTTCTTCATTTTTAAGAATGTTACATCATTAGCTCTTTATTATTTAGTGATAATAAGATTTATTTTAACTCTTAAAAAATCTAAAAGATTTAATATAAAGAAATTAAAACAAAACTGCTTTACTCGAATACAAAGTTAAAAAAAAGATCAGCTTCAGTTGTAAGTTCAATTTTTATGGTATCAAGTCTTTTCTCTTTTCCAGTAGTCTATTATAAATTTTATAGATTAATTTCTTGGCTTCTTAAATATTAGCTTTACTTTTTACATCATTTTTATTAAAATAGGCTCTACATTTGTTGTTTCATTAAATGATTCAATACCTTCTAATAATCTAAATATAAAAATCTATTTAAACACGCATTATCTTATTTCTATATATTACTTTATAGTTATTGGAAGTTCTTGAATATAAATAATTTTAAATCCTCCATCTAATTTATAAAAATTAGTTAATTTATGCTGTTAAATAAATCGATAAATATATCTTTGAAATGTTTTTCCTGAAATAAGAAATTATGTTTTCTGTTTACCTAAAGAAGGATCAAGGTTATCAAATCTAGGATAATCCTTTTCAAAAGCTTAGAATGAAGATCTAGATGATTAATTCATTTCCGATTATTTCGAAACTTGGGATACTTAAGAGCCTCTCATTACTTTAGAACTTAAAAATTTATTTATATTCTGAATTTGAAAATAAATATCTATTGTTTGCTTTATAATTTTTTTCAGTTGATTGTCAATAAATAAATAAATCTTAATTTGTGAACTGGCACTAAAAAAGTTTTTATTTAAAAATTTAAAAATTATGATTGATTAATTAACTATTAATTATAACTAACTATTATATCAAATACATTCATTATCTATCTGCTGATTATAAGTTTTTCGATAGAAAATTATTTATAGAATCTAAATGTTTATTTTAAAGCATAAAAGGATCATCAAAAATATTTTAATTAAATTTTTTTATTTAAAATAAATAAAAACAAATAAAATTTGTATCCTAAACTTAAAAATTTGCTTTAAACTTTATGAATATAATTTCAACTTATGCCAAAGTATTTAATCCTTTAAATTTATTTTTTTAATTGGAGGTTAAGAAAATCAGAGAGAAAATAAATGTTATTAGAATAAAGATTACAAAATATTAAATACTTTAACATAGAAATAATTAACTAATTATAAGAGAATTAACAATCGGGGCGTTTATGGGCCAGGGGGGTAAAAAAGGCATTTTCCTTGCTATTTCAATAAAATCATTTCAAAATCAATTTTGAAATGATTTTATTGAAATAGCAAGGAAAATGCCTTTTTTACCCCCCTGGCCCATAAACGCCCCGATTGTTAATTCTCTATTATAAAGAAGATAGAATAGATAATAACCTTTTTTTTTCAAGAATAAACAAGTATAAATAGTTTGTGTAGTTCAAAAAATTATTTGATTGTTATTGAGCTTAAAAGAAGATAAAAGTATTTCAGTGTATTGCATACACTTCTATGATTAAAATAGTTTGTTTCAAATTCTGCTTCTAAGTTGCTTTTGATATGTTTGTTGCTTAATTTTTAGTATTTTGTTTACTTATGAACTAACTAACTAACTTACTTACTAACTAACTCTTTTCTAATTAATTAATCAATCAATCTTACATAACTTAATATATTATATAAAAATCATTAATAGATCGGTTTCACGACTACTACAAAGACATATTAAACAATTCTTTATAAAATAAATGCAGTAAAAGAGATTAAATATTCCTAAATTTTTTCAAATGAGATTGATTGTACAGCCAATAGCAGCTAATTTTTCTTTTAATTCTTCAGCTTCAGCCTTCTTACAAGCAGACTTAAGGATGCAAGGAGTCTTTTCGACCATATCCTTAGCTTCCTTTAAACCTAAGTTAAGGATAGTTCTTACTTCTTTAATAATCTTAATTTTCTAAGCAGCATCAATAGCAGATAATTCGACATCATAATTTTGTTTCTTTTATATTTTAAGTTAATTTATAAAGTTATATATACTGTAGGATTTAAATTTTTTATTTATTTAATTTACCTCCTTAGGAGCTTCTTCCTTAGGCTTTTCAGCAGCAGGAGCAGCAGCGGCGGCAGCAGCTTGAGGGGCACCAGAGCCACCAGCGGCACCACCACCCATCATACCACCGAATAATTATGATAAACCAGCTTAACCAGCAGGCCATAACTTGGCAATAGCTTCTTGTTGAAGGAACCAGTTAGGGTTAGCAGGAGGCCAGGAACCGTTTTCTAATATAATTAAATAATTAAAGTAAGAAAAACAATTTATTTTAGTAAAAACTAATTAGCTTCATATATTTTATTAAATATATATATATTCTTCTATATATGTATTATAAAAAAGATTTGCATATTTAAATAATCTAAAAGCTTATTTATTGAAGATTAATTAATAGATAGATATATTTATTTATAGTAATTTACCTAACTATTTAAGAGAAGGCCAGTCAATATTAACCTTAAGAGGAGAAAGACCAGTAGTCTTAATTAAACGTTCCTTAAGGGTATGATTGAGATATCTAATTTCCATAATATTAAGTTCAATGAAAGCGTCAGCAATAAATTCAACTCTCTTTTTTTAAGCAGGAGTCAATTCAGCATCAAGAGCTTGTCTTTATCTATATTATAAATAAATAAAAAAATATTAATTGTTAGCATTTTTATGTGCTGAAAAATCTATTTATGCACAACTTAACAATAGCTAAAATATGATTTGTCTTTTTGTAGAAAATTTGAGTAAATGAGGTTATGTTTAAATTAAATGTATAGTTAAAATAAATGATATTTGTCAGATTATTCGATACTGTAGATTGTAAAGTAAAATTATAATTGAAGGCAAATATTATTTTAATTTTGCTAATATAAAACTCTAATATTTTTATTTTTAAATTATGTAATTATGTACTTATCTTCAGTTTCTCTTTGAATTTTCTACCATTCTCTTTCAAATTTAAAAGCTAATTCCTAATATTGTTCATCTTTTGCAATTTAATCCTTTGTGACGATATGTTCGGAAGTGAAATTAAATAATTTTTCTTGGGGTTGTTCAGCAGAACTGGAAAATGAACATCTAAGTGCTTAACAGTTCTTGGCAGCTAATAATCTAAGTAAACCTCTTTATACAATCATAATTACTCTGTTAAAATTAGTATAGATCCTTCTTCCTCTACTTTATTTTGTTTGTATTAATTTGTGTTAACAAATCTTATTTAAAATAAATATTTCTTCTTAATTTTTTTGTCTTTTATTTTTCTTTTAATTATGGTCAATACCTTTCTTAATTTTTTAATATTTTAAGAGTATGTAGGAAATGAGTTAATGATACACAAATACATACATTCATTCATTAATTGATTGTTTTCGAATCTTTTTTCAAGCAAATTTTGTTTCTTTAACTATTCGTAGAATGTTCGTGAAATGCACATATATTAGAATTAGCTATTAACTAAGTTAAATTATTTTATTATTTTTGATATTAAATTTTATGTGAAACTATTTTTATGAGTCTTCAACTTAAAGAAATAATAGACTTTCAATCAAAAAACTTATTTTTAATTAAAATAATCTAATTAGATATCAAAAATTTATTTTTTCTTTAATTAAAAAAGCAATATAATCAAGTTTAAATTTGTAAATAAATACATTTTTAATTTTAGGCCATGCAATTTATTATTATTTCATTTAGTAGAGATAAAAGATAAATCATTATGCTTAAAACTTTACAATTTGTTACAAATAAAAAATATTATTTTTTACATTTAAAATTTTTTTAGAGTTTTGAAAACTATAAAGATTTAAAATTCTTGTCACAATATTGAAACTTATGCTTTAAAACAGGAGTAGGTTGGTATGTAGGTAGATAGGCAGAGTTTGTTTAACATATGATTTGAAATAAAGATGCTTTTTTAAAAAATAAAATTTTTAATTGTCATATTTAAAATAATTCATTTATAAATCTTTTAAAAAACATTTAAAAATGAAATCAATAAATAAAGATTTTTGTTTTTACTATATAAAAAATTAACATTTTAAAATAAATGCAAATAAATAAATAAATAACACTTTAAAATAATCCAATTAACATTAAATGAAATCTAAATGTAAATGAATGATTCTGTAAAGATCTTAAGGAAAATGAGAAGCGAGTAGTTGAGATATGCAGGAATAAAGAAGAAATTGATTATTGATGCCCCATAAAATACAAAGACAAGAATAAAAAACATGAAAAATCTAAAAAGGAAAGAAGGAAAATTGATATGAAGAAATAAAAACTTGTAATAAAGAAAGAGAAATCAAACAAATCAAGGAAGAAAGAAAGAGAGAGAAATAAAAATACAAAAAGATAATTAAAAAATATTAATAATTTAATAAAGACGAAAAGTCAAAAAAGAGTTATTAAGATAATTAGAAAAAGCAAGAAGAAATGAAGAGTTTCGTCGCTGCAGGTATTATCGGTTTGTCCTTAGCTAACTCCCAAAACAAGGAAGTCTAGAATTTCATTTATAGAGATGATATTGGTGCTTTCTGGGGTATTAAGGGTTATGAAGAATTGGTTACCGAAGTTGGTACCCACAAGGGTCATAATTATTGGCCCCAATTTTCATTCTTGGGTACCTACGATTCTGGTTCAGTCAGAAGAGGTTTCCAAGTTTTTGCCAGAAATTGCGGTAACTGTCATGGTATGATTTACAAGAAGTACGATTACTTATTGGATAAGGCTTACAGATAATTAGAATTAGCTCAAATGGTTAGCGATTTCACTATTCACCCTGCCCATCAACATTTTAAACAATATTACTATCAAGAATGGGATGAGAGAGATAGAGTTATTTGCGATCACATCTATCCTCCTTACTTCTCTTAGGATCAAGCTAAGAATGCTAACGGTGGTGTCTGGCCTACTGATTTCTCTAAGATTAAGCTTAGACCTGGTGGTATTAACTACATTTATAACATTTCTACTGGTTATCACTTCACTCCTCCTTTCGGTATGGATGTTCCTAAGGGCAAATACTTCAATCCTTACTTCGATCACATGATTATTGGTAAGCAAATCTTTTACTATTTTCAAAGAATATTCTTAGCAGGAAGAAAAAATATAATTTTAAATTATAATTTCTAATTTAAAAAATGAAATGATAAGCACAAACAGATATATTGAGATTGAAATATAGCCAAACGCATCAGAACTTGAACAAATTTTTTATTTTTTACTCTAAGATTAAATATTTTAGAAATTGTTTGAAAGAAAGAAAGAAAGATATAAAATTTTTAGCAAAGTGGTTATTTTTACAAAAACAAATAAATCATAAGAAATGGAGAGTTAAGAGAACTGAAAAATATAAAAAAATTAAGGCTTTATAGACATTTTTAATATAATTTAGCAAAATATTTTTAAGCATAAATTCAAATTTTATAGTTATGAAATTAGAATTATTGATACAATATTAATATTAAAGTAAGATTGATTCAAAAATATGCCAATAAAATACGATTTGCATTAACAGCTTTTCAATAAAATTTTGTTAAGACCGATTTTAGTCATGAATAAGCTGCATAGGATCATTATTTGAAGCTTCTATGTGAAATAAATGAGTTTCCTTCATCAAAATTATAAAAATATCTTTTAGACCATAATTAAATTTTATTAAATTTCTAACTAAAATAATAAAGATATTTAATTCAATTCTCTAAGAAATAAATATATTTGCAAATAAACTTAAGATCTATAAAACAAATTTTCATTAATTCATTCATTTAAATATCTTACCAGAAGTTATTCATCCATCACAAACAGATAGACTTGAATAATTTTCAAATTGCACTATTTTTAAATATATATTGCCTGCCTATTCAAAAAATATAAAAAAAAGATTCAATAAAATATAACATTTAAATGTAAAAGGTTTATTAACATATAAATTATAAAAAAAGGTATGCCCAGATAATTAGTTGATGGTTTGGTTGATTACGATGATGGTACCCCCGCTTCTACTCCCTAGATGGCTTATGATGTTTCTAACTTCATTAACTTCATGTAAAGAAGAGTTGGTTACAAGAGACCCGATAAGATGGTTAGATATTATATGGTCTTCACTGGTGGTTTACTTATCCTTCCCTTCAAGTATTTCAAGACAAAGGCCTACTACAGAAACCTTCTCTCCTTAAGATGGGAAATGTACGCTGTTAGAGATGGTGTTTACTACAATCACTTCAAATATGGTGGATACAATTCCAGAGCTTACTAATTCAGAGGTTACTTCTGGGCTTGATTTTTCTAAAATAGCTAATAAATCATATATCAAACTTGTACTACATAAAAATTTAGCTGTATTTATTTATCTTAAAAGCTTAAAATTGAGAAAGCGCTAGCAATATAAATACACTTCAAAGTAGCAACAAATCTCTAAATTATTAAATATATAAAATCAGCCATTTTTTATGTAGTTTCTGTTGGTTGTACTAATTTTAAGTACTATTTTTTACAAAGAAAGAAATCAATCGACCATTGAGAATTTATTTTTTTCTAATAGTTATTCTTTGAAAATATTTTGATTGCATATTTAAAAATTTTGAATAGGTTTAAAATTTATTTAATAGAAAACAAATTTTATTAAGATATGTTAGAATCAAATAAAATAAATTAGATTTGCAAAATTTAATTGAAGAATTCTTCGCAAAATAATTTTATCAATTAAAATTGATATTTTACTTTTAAACTCAAAATTTTGTAATTTGATCATTATTTTTTTAAATTAAAAACAATATAAAAATAATAAATAAAAAAATATTTATTTATTTATGATTTATCTTTTACATGTTTTAATTTATTTGAGCAATATTAATAGAAATGTCAAAAAATTTTAAATATGTTTCATTTTAAATAAAATGTTTTTAATGCAAGAAAATGTTCTAAATAATTTATTTTATAATTATTATTTTAATGAATAAATTAATTGTTATTATTAGGAATTACAGTTAATATACTCTTATCAAAAATAAAAAATTTTATAATTGGTTGATAAGTTATTTAACAAATAATTAAAATATTGATTGACAAAGTTATGAAATTAAATCTATGTTAAATTATCTAGCAAATCAAGAAAAAAATGCACTCTCAGATAATCCTAAAAATCATAGCTAAGATGTAAATAAGAGATTCTCATATGCTGTAAAAAATAATATGAATTCAGAAAATGAGAGGCAAGCTAGCTTTAAGTCATAAAAGTAATCGCAAACGCAAGACTAATCAAATAAAAGTAGAAGTAAAATCTTAGATGGATAAAAATTCATAGACATGCAAGGAGAGGATGAAGAACTTAACCCAAAATTTGCATTACTAGATGCTGAAACAGCTTCTGCTAATAATTAATCAATACTCAAAACAAGGAACGTTTCTAAAAAAAAGAGTCTCGATTCATGGGATTAAGAAGACCCAGGTTTTACAGATGTAAGGAGTTTTGGTAATACTTTAAGCGCGTTTAAAAGTAAATAATTCTACCAAAATAATCGTCCTTTCCCTTACAGAAATTAACCTAATTTTCCATAAAAGTTTGGAAATAGATCTAATTTTCATTTTGGTGGCACCTCTAATTCTTCTTCTAACTAGTAGACATCTAATCTTCGAAATTAAAAAGAAACTAATAACTAATTAGTTGTTTCAAGCTAAAAATTTTCACCAAAATAAATGGAATACTCTTAGAAAGTTTAACTGTAAGGCAAATAAAACATCTTCTATTTTCCATAAAAATTAAAGTATAATATATTTAAAATATAGTGAGGGTAGATTTATCGATGGTATTAATCAAAAAAATAATGGAGAGAGAAATATTGAAGAAGGTAATACTAGTGAAGAGGAAGAAGAAAAAAACAGTTAAATGCTAAGAGTTACTGAGGAATAATTTTTAAAATGGGAAAACAAAGAAATTGCAAAAGACATTTATTAAAATTAATTGATGAAGAAATATGGAGACTCTTAAATAAACTAAAACGCATTTTACAATTTTCATCTTTCCAATTCTCCCAACTCCTTACAGCCTTTAGCAGAAATGAAAATATATGGAAATTCGTTTAATTCTTTGAGAAAAGATCAAGAGTAGAATTAGTAAGAAACAAATACTCAATAATAATAATTACAATAAAAATTGAAAAAAATAGACCTAAATACTAATCTAAAATTTCCGACATAGAATAACTAATAAATATTATTTCCAAGCAGCTTTAACATAAATTTACACATTCAAAATAATTAATAAGTTTTACAATAATTTAAATCCTAGTAAAGATTAAAGTCATTTTAGCAATATAAATATCATACAAATTATTATAAAGATTCTCATTCCTAGTTAGAAGAAAATAAAGCTGCTAACTTTTTCAACAATTAAAACACTTCTATCCAATATAACTAAATAAGTTAAGATAACTCAAACCTTAAGAATGTTGTTGAGCCAAAAGAAATTTTAGGTTATCTAGATTTAGAAAAAGAAGATAATGAAGAAAACTAGTCAAATAGCTTTATCAATAAACCTATTCAAGTAATAAATACATTATCTTCAAAGGTAGCACCAATTCACAGCAAAAAAATTTACAATTAAGAAGAATTTGAGAGTGAAGCTGATTCTATAATTAATAGCAGAGTACTAGATTTTAATTTCAATACTTAGATTAAGTCAAAATCTCTATCTCCTTTAAGATTCCCTAAACATAGAGCTATTCCTCCAATAAGGCTAAGATAAAAGAAAAGAGAAAGAGAGGAGGGATAACATGATTATGACGGAAATAGAAGTATCTAAAATTTAGTAGGGGATTCAGAGCACTAAAATTAATAAAACTAGATACTTTTGATAAAAAATATATCTTTGATACAGAAAAATATCTAAAATTAAAAATAAACTAATATTCCAAGCACTAATATCCATAGCCCAGGTAATTTTTAATAAGTAGATTAACTATTAAACATTATTTCACCTTCTCTGTACCCTTAATAGTTAAATTTATAGCAATAAAATATATAATAAATATAGAATTAATATTAGAATTATAGTTAACAATAATAAATTATACCTTAAAATTAAAATATTGACTAATCATCAAATATTCTTTTAAGTAAATAATATGAAAATGAAAATAGTAATAATAATATTTAAAATAAATAATTCGAAATTACACAAATTCAAAGTAAAAATGACATAAAGGTGAATTAAGTGAATGCCAATAGCACCTCAAGTGATAAAATGAAAGTGTTTTAATTAAAATTTAATGGAAATTAGTTTGGTAAAAGTCCAAGTAGCTAAGAAAATATAACTACTACACCTTCATATATTTAAAAGTATGTAAAGAAGAAGTAATCTCCCTCACCTAGGTAATAGTCTCCTTGGCTAAATGCTTAAAATTAAGCTTAAAATAATATACCTTCTTTAATAATAAATTAAATATAATCTTTAGATTAGTAGGCCCTTATTTAAAAAAAATTTAGCTAAAATTCTCTTACTAGAAAAGATTCATCACATATTTACCATTTAGATAGTAGTTAGAAAATCAAAAATACTATTGATTCAAAAGTTATGATTTAGACTGGATCTCCTAAAAGTGGATAACTTTTAAATTAATACCAGTAGCATATTGACTTCATGGATTATATTTAAGGAAAAAGCGCAAATATTGGCTAAAAATAAAGTAATACTACAATTTCTGATAAACAAGATGAAATAAAGAAATAAAATTATCCAAAAATTGATCAAAATATTATTTAAAACTAAAACTCAAATATAGTAACTTAAAACAATTAAGATAATAAATTTAATGCTGGGTTAGATAATAAATAAAGACTTGACCCAGTTAGAAAAGTAAAAACTGCTTTTGTGCCAAATTAACAGCCAAAACAACAACATTTAAATTAAAGTTTTTAAGGGAAAGTTAACAAAAATAATTAAAAATTTCATAAATTTGGATAATAAAAAAAAGTTAAAAATACAAAACAAACAGAGGAAACTAATTTTAAGCAAGAATATACTAATAATAAGAATTAAGATCATAACTAGTTATTAATTATGAATTCTTTCAAGAATAAATAAAATATTTAACAAAAGTAAGAAGAATTGCAAGTTAATTGATTTGTCAATTATTAATTTTTAAAATTATTTAAAATTTTATATTGTAAAAAAAGAAAGAAGGATTAATTTATTTAAAAAATAATTTAATAAAATGTAAAAACTTTGAAATAATATAAATAAATAAATAAATAAATAAATAAATAGTTTGATTGTATGTCTGTCTTTAAATGATATTTTAATTTTCAATAATAACTTTTTTAGTTTTTTGTTTAATTTTTATACTCCTTTAAGAGCTTCTCAGAAGAGTATAGAGTGGCTTATCTTAATATTTCTTAATAATCTTTTAATTGAAAGAAGTATTTAAATGAAAATAATCGATCATTAAAATACATTATATTTTTTATTTTTTCAAGCTTTTCTTAACATCCTGGTCTGAAAACAACAAATTTGAAAGAATTTTATAGTGTGTAAAATGTAGTGCTTAAAAATATTTTATTTTTAAGATCAATTAATATTGTTTTTTTATAGAAAGAATTTTCTAAGAAAAGTTATATTGGCTTGAGAAAATTAACTGATAATCTTGAAGTATTTCTCGACATTAAAAAGCTCTGGTTTAAATCAAATTGTTTTATTGAGATTGATGATGCTTCCTCTCTATTTTCTTCATCATTGCAATAACTTGAATCTTAGCTTTAAAAACTATCTATTTTTACAGGGGACTTTATAGGATATAAACTAAATGAAAAAGTTCTCTTTCTATCTGTTTTTGATGAACAGTCACTGTTTGCAAAATTATCAGTTACTATTTTCTTAGGAGTTTCTATTATTGAGGTTTTATCCATCAAAGTTAACCCTTTAATAATAAGATTATTTTACTGCTTTGGTTTCTTAATTTTTTTCTTTTCAATTAAGTCAAGAAAGTTTTATTTTTTAATTTTGTAAAGAATAAAATAGCAAAGCTGCTTTAGTTCTGAATAATTCATTCTAGAGTTTTAGTAATTGCTTTAAGATTTGTAAAACCCATCAGCTATGAACACATTAATAATTTCTCTTAAATTTATAGTTATTTATTATGGTTTTTTTTCATTAATTTAAAAATTGTTAATTTATAAGTTAAAATCAGTAGTTGCATTATAAGGTATAAATTCAACAGGAAGAAAATAAAAATCAAGTAACTGCTATCTCAGTAAGCTAAATCTATATTTATTAATAACTAATTAGTATTAAATTAATTTTAAAAGTATTACGTGGGAGACATATGCTAGAGATTTGCATTGTGTTCTTGTTATTGTCTTCTTAATTTAACAGATTAAGGTTTCTAAATCGACTAAGGAAATAAAATTAATTAATAATGTAAGACAAATTAAATAAAAATTTACCTATATCAAATTAATACAAATGTCAATCTATATGTCCTACTTTCCATCTACATTTAAATTTTCATAATGCAGTAATTCTTAGACTTGAAAGCTAAAGTCTCCAATCATTATCATGATGTCCTTCTTAAGATCATTAGGCAAGAAATAAATGTCCTCAATAATATTGTCCCATATTTACATCTCAATAAAACGTGTCATATTAGAAAGCTAAATATTTTCTATTCTTTATTGAAATCCTTAGTCAAGGCTTTGAGTTATTTACTTAAATACTTAAAATTTCTCATTTTTAACTATATCTTCTGATTTAAAATAGTTAATAAGATTCTATGGTCTGCATCTTATAATTTATAGTTTGTCATTAATAATGTCCTATAAATATCTTCTTTACTAAATTCTATTAATAATTCATTTAATAATTATTTTTGGTATTTAATGGATATTTTAATTACTGATTAACTTAATTCGGTATGATGCATGTTTTTTTATGCACAGATCTTTTGAATTGCTACCTTTTATTGCTTTCAATTACATTTTTAGCTTATGAAGAAAAACCCTAAAAATCTTCAAAATCTACTCTTTTATTTATATTTTGAGATCTTTATACGGAATTGCTAAAGTTGCTTAATCTTAACTCGTCATATATCTTTTTTTTAATTATTGACTTCGGAGTTCCTATATTAAAAAACGGGACTTTATGGTCATTCTTTTTCTGAATATCACTATTTATTTTTTACCACTTAAAAATAGACATTTGTTCCTTTTCATTTTCTAAATAAAAAATATTAAAAAAAAATAAAAAGTCTATCAAAAAAGAATAATAATTTTACTTTCATTTTCAAATATTTATTGTAGCTTTTCTTTTGTTGTTGCTTAAATCCTTTAAGAAAAATATAAAAAGGAAGAGAATGGAGGAATTTAAGTATTATTATGGAAAAACAAAAGCTTTTGCTAAATCCACTAATTTATAATTTAAGCATTTATTTGCTTCAAGTTTTCCATATCAAATTAAACAAAAATTGTTCTACATGTTTTTGGAATGTAAATCTGTATCACAAAAATGTTTTTTAAAACATCTCTAAAAACTGTAATTAAGGTGTATTCTCTATTAAAAAATTTTTATACTCTTTGTAGAATAATTCTTCTAGGCTCAATTATTTCATGCATCAGCTTCTTTCTAAAAACTGAGTCATTTAGCTCGTATTCGTGCTTAAGCACTTTGTTTTTTGTATACTTAAGCTACTTTATAAATACTCTCCACTTTTTATTTTCTTATTTTGCCAAATTTTCTTACTCTTGAAAAGTTAATAATGAATTTCTTTGTTCTAATTAATTGTATTAACTTTATGAGTTTTAATTAGCATTTATAACACTAGAACTTCTAAAATTTCTAAGCATTAAATCTTCGTCTTAGTAAGGATTAAATCGGCTTAGCTTTAGCACAACCTTTTTACCACTAGCAGAATGAATAGTCTATACTCTGTCAGAAGAAAGGGCTAGTACAGAGCCTAAAAGAGTTTTTATTTTAATTATTTGTTAACTTACTAATTTAACTAGCCTTTGAAGCATGCTCTCTTTGAAAAAATCCTTTTGAAAATGTTTAAATATTATGATATCCATTTCTCTTAAGTCAGCTAATGATAAAATAAGCCTATATGCTTTGTATCTCTAATTAGTAGGCATAATATGCAAAACCAACAAAGTGGAAAATTAAAAAGAAATATGTTTGTTATCCACATTTTATTGGTTTTGAGTACCGGATATGGAGAGCAATTGATGAGTAGAGCTTAAACTGCTTTCATCATCATTAAAGTTATCATTATACTTCTTTTGTGATAAATTATCTTAAGTTTTAATCTATAGCATAGAAGCATTCACGAAGCATTTACCTAATTACTTAAAATTTAATGTATAGCTGCGAGTTATGCTATGGTAGAAGTTATTAATTTGCTTAGAATCTACTATTAAGTGATATTACACTGAAATTGGACAATCAATACGGAGTTTTTTTTCTCTTTAAGTATGATTGATATTCTTTAAATATTTTTATATTTTTAAATATCTATTTGTGTCTGGCTTTAACGAGAAAAGTTCTTAAAGTAAACTATTCTGCAACTATTTAACTATTAATTTTTCCATTAGAAATCCTTCCAAATTCATTTCAATAATGTTGAGCAAAAGTTTAATTTATTTTTTTTCTTAAATAATAATAAAATATCTTAATTTTTTTTCATAGTCATACAAAAAGCAATAGATTTAATCGTTTTGTTATGAAGAAGGTATGAGATTACTAATACTAAAATAGTCATCACCACTTTAACAAAAACTTTAATCTTTGTATTTATTTATTAATGCATAATAGCTTCTATTGCTAACTATTTAAAATAAGAAATTGATTCCTCTGAATTAGTTTTTTATTGTAAAAACTTTTCCTCTTTCTTTCAAATAATTATTGAGCCTCTCGGTTAATTTTTTATTATCTTTGTAGGTTTTAGCTGCAATTTTATAAAAAATAAATATTTAAAAATAAAAAAAAAGAGTAAGTTACTCTAAGATTTTGTGTAGTTATAGGAAGAATACTTAGCTTCTATTTCAAATTGAACTTCTTTAGGAAGAGACTAGCTCATTTATTAATTAAAAATAATTTTTCTTTAATCTTCATCATCTGAATCATTTTGTAATTTATCTACGATTATATCGAAGTCATTTTTTATCTAATAATCCTTGTTATAGACATCAACTTCATTGTAATCCAAAGACTGTTCTCTTTTCTGAATATAAAATTTTTCATAAATATCGTCAAAATTTTTATCAAAAATATTTTGATTGCTATTTAAAAATTAAATTTTTTAGATTTTGGATTATTCAGTATCCATAAAAAAGCTATCAGAAACTGCACCATATGACATTTATCCTTCATCAATTTCAAGATTTCTAAGATAAGAATTTTTTCTAATCATTTGATTGATTGATTCCTTTAGGTATAGCTCTTGATCATAATATGTAAACTTAGAATTTTTTGTTGATTGTTTTCCGTATTAGTAGTTTGTAATTATTTCTAGACTCATAGTGCAAATTTGAATTAAATTTATCTTCCAAAATTTAGAAATGCTTCCCCTAAACAAGAAGCTATAATTAATTAATTAATTAATTAAATATTTTATTTTAATTTCATTTATATCTCAGTAAATTTTGTTTACCTTTTAATCTCCTGCTAAATTTAATGCTCTGAAAAGAAAAAAAGTAGCTTGTCTTAACTTATTTCTATGGGTTTGACTCTGCTATTCATATCCATATTTCTTGCCATAACGTATATTGAAAAAGGGATTTTTTTGTCTGAAACATACTTTTGAAATAAATCATATTTAAAAACCAAGTTTGCAGATAGTAAAAAGTAAGACTTGTTTTTTTTCAAAAACATATTTAAAATATGATGAGGCTTGCTTTGTAGATAGGAAAAATATTTATCAAAGCTCATTTAGTTTTATTTTAAAAAAGCTATTTTATCTTAAAGTAGACCCACAATAGATCCTCTCAACCCGATTTGAAGCTAATTTGATATTTTTTAAGAGTTCAAATATCTATTTATTTAATTTTTTTCTAATTAAATAAGATTAGCTTTTTATATTTAAGTATCTTAGCACTCATTAAAATAAATGTTATACCTTTTTTAAAATAATTTTTTAATAATTATTACAAGTAAATTTGTATTTACCTTTTTATTAAACTAAGTATACTGTTGTAATATTTGATCATTTGTTAATCGTAAGGTAAATCTTAAAATATAATAGTTTTTCCATTAATTTTAGAGACTATTCTCCCTTTTTAAATTCCAAACTATTACAAGAGATAAGATAACTTACCAATATATTCTATATCTTAAAGCTCAAATATTTTTTTAAGTTTATTAGCTTGAAAATTTAAAAATTTTAAATTATTCTACGTCTCATATATTTTATATGTAATGTCATCGTAAATACATTCAACATTATCCTCTTCTACTTCATCTTTAAAAATAATCATATTTTAACTTTGATCATATACCTACGAAGCTTTGTCTGATGAAATAGAAGAACTTTTTGATCTTTTTATATTTAAGTACAAATCATTTTCGATGTTAAAGTTTTTTTCCTTTTTATAAATCAGATATTATTTTAACTAATTTGATTATATTTTTTTTATAATTTTAAGTTACTGTTTGTAGATTATGAAAAAACATCCAAAAAGCAGATGGCCACAAAGTAGAGCAAAAGCTGTTATTTCCAGGAAGTATATTGAGCAAGTTTTAGCTAAGCTTAAATGTGTATTTTAATATTTAATCATCAATTTTAATTTAAAATTAAAATTCATTTGGATTTTCTTAGTTTTCTTCTTTTTGCTCAGTTTATATTCTACTTCTTTTATCTAGAAAGTAATTACTTATTTTGGTAGTAGAAGTTACTTACTTATGCACATAATAAATTTTCCATACATGAAGTCTATTGCTTACAAATGAAGAAAATTTTAAACTTGGATAAAATCCTATCAGCTTATTAATTGGTTCTCCTTACTCATTCATTCCGCTAGAAGCCTAAGCTGCTTTCTCTTTAAACTATTTTAACTTAAGTATACGAATGATTTATAAATTTTCTTTTTAGCTTAGAATTTACGAATCATTTTCCTAAACACTGTTTATTGAATCTTAATTCTAAAGAGATTATGTTAAGCTCTATGGTTTCAAAATCTTATTTTAAAGCAAATTACTCTTTAAAAAGTTTTTTATCAATAAAGGCTTTTCTTTGGTATTTTTATTTTTATCATTATTTTATTATTATAATTTTTGTTCAGACTCGTTTTTTAATTGCAGAGTTTGCCTTACCCTAATGATTACTCTAAAAAAAAATAAAAAAATAATTTTTTTATATTAAAAATAATCTAAATTTTACTTTTTAAAAAATTTGTTTAGAATAAATATCAGCTTAAAGCACTCAGTAATGTTATACAATTTTTTTTACACAGTATTTATTTGCTAATTAAAAAAACTTGGAAATTTTTTTTGATTTTACTCAGCCCATTAAGGTATTTTAAAGGATCTAGAAATGTTCTTAAGTACTGAGGAGAAATCTTAAGGAGAATTATGGATAGAGGATCTCTTTTGAGAAACTCCTGGATTATTTTATGGTACAGCTAAAAATTAACTTTTTAATTTATTTTAACTAGAAAAAGCAGTTAAATCTTTGATTGTTTGAGATTACTTAATACTTGATATTTTTTTACTAGAATTATCTAGTGGTTTAATCTCTGAAAATTACTCTAATACATTTTCTTGTTATTTCTTGAAAGATCTTTATTAAAGTAGCTCCAATTTTATTTTATAATTTGAATCTTCGACCTAAATTATTTTGATAAGAAAGTTCATTTTTTTATTTGATTAAAAAAAAATATTTTATTACTTTTAATTAAGATCTCTTTTGAGCTTCCAATCTTATTGGACTTGCCTAGTTAGATTATTTGGTCAAACTTGTAGATAAGTTTTTAGGACTTTATGCGTTGGATAATATTGATAAATTCATTTTATACAGTTTTTCAATAGAATTTTCTAATTTTTATTGTTAAGCGAATTAAGATTTTTAATTAGAATTGAGTTTTATATAATCTTAAAACGATTAATGAGCTTAAATATCTTTTTCAATTGGTGATTTTGAGCTTTATGCTTAAGACTTAGAGCTTAAACTCATAGATGTTTACTTTTCTTGTATTTCTGATAAGTTTTGTTTTGAATTGAAATCTACTTTTTCATCATTATTCGTTAAAATAGAGGAGTCAATATCTTAAATTGAAGGAATTATTATTTTTGGAACTGCTTAGGCAGAATTTTCTTTTTAGAGAATTTTCTCTACAAAATTTGATTATTCTTAAATCCTATTAGCTATTCTTTTAAAAATCCAAGTACTTCTGTTTGATACCTGCTGCTAAGATTCATTTAATGCTAAATTTTCTGCTTTTGCTTAGCTTATATCACTGAATTCAATTCTTAAAGGTAAATCATTATTAGTTTTACTGAATTATTTGAGTAGAAAAGTGTTTCTTTTTTTAGAATTTATTTAAGAGTTTTGATATATTGATTTACTGTTAGCATTTTATTTGTATTTCATTCTTTTAAAATCCTATTTATTTCCATTCAAAACTTCAGGTTAATTGTCATCATTTTGAAATTAAGAATTCTATAAATCTCCTTTTTTTTTTTTAAAGGAAATTTAAGAATAAGCTGATAAAATTTTTTTTTTATTTTCATTAATATTTTTCTATTCCTATGATGTTCCTAAATAATAACTTTCAAATGCATTCTTAATTTGGTCAGTACAATTTTAATTTAAGTTGTTGATACTATTATTTTGTTGTTTAATTTTCTAATTTTCTTAACTATTATAGATTGAGACTGCTTTCTTGATTTATGAATTAATAGCTGCATGACTATATTAAGAAAAATTTTAGTTAGAATCTTCTTGATTGGTGATAAATTTTGATGATTTATTTTCTTTAGGAGCAGATTATATATTCTTTAGGCTAATAATTTCATTAATTTAGCATTAAGAGTTAGAATTTTGAAAGATTAAATTTTTCTATTTTTGTTTTATTTGCTTTTAAGAAAAATAAGGATCAGATTATTCATCAGATTAATCAGAAACCTAATTTTTACTTAATATTATAGAAACTACATTATTATGAGGGGTAATCAATTTTGGACTTTGAATAGTATCATCTTTAATATTTTAAATTTATTGTGCTTGTTACAAAAAAACTTTCTCATTTTCATCACATTTAATTTTATTTAAAATATTTCTTATCTAGGGCTTCTCCTTTAAATAGCTTTGAATCTGTTTAGATAAAATTTACTGTGCTTTGACACTGATAGTTTAAAAATTCTTTTATTTTTTTTACTCTAGATTATTTGCTTATGGTATAATTATATTATTTTTATCTTTTTAATTATTTTTTAAATTTTCTATTAATTTAATCATGTTTTGGCAATTATTATAATTGTTATTTTTATCTTAATTATCCATTTAATTTGTATTATTAGAAATTGTCATCTTTATGCTGCTTTTCATTTCTCTTTTACTTTATTCTTCACTTGATTAACCATTTTAAATAGATGATGTTTTTATTGTATCTGAGCTTGTATAAACAAAATTAGATTAGTTCTTTACTTAATCTTATGTATTTTGCAATTATGCCTAAACTGAATTTATTAATATTTTTTCATTTCTTGGGGTTAAAGAGCTACTTCTATAATCCTAGTCTTATGCTTGAAAAGTCGATACATTTATTTTTGAATTACCTTACAGTTAGCCACTTAAAGATTAAGTTAACAGCATATCTTGAAATAGCATACCTTTTCTTTTAGATTAAATTTCTTTTTTATCATTTGAGAGTAAACTAGTTTTTCTTTAAGAAATAGTTGTATTATTTGTTTTTGAAAAGAAATAATTATTTTGTTTGTCTGATTTATTATAATTGTTATTATTGTTGTATGATCTTCTTAAATTTTAAAGTGATGGAGACTAATTTTATTCTCTTGCTGATTGGATATTTCTTAAATTTGGAGAATTCATTTAAGTTTAGCAATTTCTTAATGATTTAATAGAATATTTTGCTTCTTATTTATTTGGCTGTTCTTCTTAAATGTTTTCTCCGAAGTAATCAAGCAAAATGTTATTCGATTCTTTATGTATATCTACATCTTGATTAATATCTCTTAGCTGATAAGCATTAAAATTAGATTTATATGTAAAATTGTATGACTCTAAAATAGATGTTTATTTATTAAATTAGTAGCCAGATTGTGATAAATTTGTTACTGGAGAAGATAGATACGTCTAAGGCGGTGATTTATATTTTTTTTTTGTTTGAGATGAAATAATAGTGCTTTTTCTTGTTCTTGCGCTTAAAATATCAGTATTATTCTCGTTATCTTATTAAATTGAGCTTTATTTTTTTATTTAAGTGATTGAATTCTTCAAATTTTAAAGTTGTGAATCTAATTTATAATCCTATAAACTTGGTGAATTTGTTTTTTATTAAGTTTGACCTTTTTGTTGGTCAGATTTACTTTGTTAAAAGCAAAAATACTCATTTTCATTTACTAATTAATTAAAATTAGGTTGTTAACTTGAATATTTGCCTTAATTTTGTAAAAGGCTATTCTATAATAAATAGGTTTTCTTTGGAGAGGATTATAGTATTGCTGATTATTTTCTTGTTATAGGAGAAGCGGATATAAAAAAAGGAGAGGTATCTTATGTCTAATAGTTCTAAAATAATTAATCTTTATTCAACTCTTGCATATTAATTTTAATTGAGGTTTAATTTTTATTTTTTTCATTGAATGCTGAAGAAAGCCTTCTTTATTAAAGTCTTTAATAAATATTTTAAGATTTGGATTGATTTTATTGAGCTTTATTTTACAGTTTAAAGATTTATTTTTAGTATTAATTTAAAATAGGAGATTCATCTATTGATAAGGTTTCTTAGGCTCTATATTCCTCTTCATTTAATTTAAGTTATTATTGTTGTTATACTAGCCTATCTTTAATTAATTAACTGTCCTCACTCATTCTTTTGCTATCATCAGTTTAATATTATTATAACTTCAGAATTTAAATTGAATTTTCTAAGTTTAAATCTTCTTATTTCTGAAAAAGTGAGTATTCATTAAAATGTAATCCTTGGAGTCTATTTTTTTATTCCTATTTATTATTTTCTTTTAAAAATTAAGAAATAATTAAAAATATTCAAACTAAAGGTAAAATACTTTAAAATTTTTAAGATTCAATCAAATTATTTTATAGATTTTACTAAATAAAATTATTAATTTTACTTTAATTGTAAGATAAAGGACTTTTTTTTCTAGAAGGTGTAGGAGTTTTCTTACTTACTTTCTTAGAAAAATTACTTTATTTATAAGACATCAGTTAATAATCCTCTTACTAATTGTCATATTGGCTCTAGGCCAAACTAAAACTTTTATTCTCCTCTGTTTTTAATGATTCTCCCATATTTTACAAAACAAATTAATGTAAATTTTAGATTTATTTTTAATTTAGTTTTTCTTCAGCATGGCTAATTTCTTTTTATATTTATTCAATTTTAAGAAGAAAGTTTTGTAAATTTTTAATTTCGTTTAAGTTTTGATTTCCTTGTTTTTTTTAAATATCTACTTAGTTATTAGAAATTAATTACTACTATTCCTCATTTTAAAAATTTATAAGCTAGTTATTCCAAAATTCTTTTGTAGCTTATATATATTGCAAAGAATACTACACTTTCATTTAATATTAATTATCTGTTTGGTCTGAAGACTGTTTGATACTTCTTTTCATTAGATTTATTAACAAGAACTGAAATTCTTGCTTTTCTTTATTATTCAAATTATCTAAGCATTAACATTTTTACACAAGTTAAATTGATAAATTTAAAATCTATGTGTAATGTAGGCTTTTCTTAATGAAACAAAGAAGGCAAGCAGAAGTTATAAGCCTTGAGCAGTGAACTAAATTAATTTTTTAAATACTATTTTAAGAAATATCCTCTTAATCAACTATATTAGCTATATGAATAACTTCATCAATAATTTATTGGTCTACTATCAGAAATTAATCATAGTTTAAAGTCTGTTGAATTTTAGAAATAAGGAAGTTTACAGCTAGCAAAATTGCTTTACTTCTTACTACAGATGCTTTTCCATTTATTCTATCTTTAATCAATTCATATACTTCATTTATTTTAATATAATTCATCCCATATTTAATAGCAAATAGAAATAAATTGCTGATGATTTCTACTTACATGGCTCTATCCTATATATCAATAATAAAATGATTTGTTTAACATTTTAATTAGAAATAATAAAATTTACATTTTTGTTGTATTAAACACCAAATTTATTTTTGAGTTCATCGATTTTTTGTTTCCAAGATATCTCATCGCTTATTAAAGTTTTTTATATACCTAAAAATTCTACTAGCTCTTCAAAATTTATAAATAAAAGTCTTTTTAGTAGTCTAACTTATACTTTAAATCCTTAAATTTAATAATTATCTGATTTTTATTCATGAAATTATTTTTCTTGGTTAGCTAAGGAATTCATTTTAAATTAGTTTTGTATAATAAATTAAAATGGGTTTGTTTATATAATATCGCTTTCAAACAAAAAAATTATTATTAAATATAATTATATTCAGTTAATTATTACAAATTGTCTAATTAAGTAAATTTTTATCTTGTTATTAAAGTGAGATATGAAGTGTTTATTTACTATTTTTGATATAAAAAACTATTTAATTACTTGATTTGCAAAACAGTTAAATAATAGTTGAATTTTAAAAGCGATGGGAACTAAATTTTTAAAATTGTGTTAGCTTGTGTTTGCTTCCGCAATTCTAATTTTTTTAGAAGCATTGTTAATTATACAATTTAATTTTTTGAGCTAAAAGATTTACAAAAGATTTGAATATTTAGCTAAAAGAGTTTTAAAATAAAGTAAAAATGGATGTTTAGGAGAATTTAAGCTAGAATTAGCAGGTCAATTACTTTAAGAGTAAATTGACTGATTTAAAATAATTTAAGAAATAACTTGAAGAAGCATACAATGATAAAAGTACAACCTACCTATAAAAGAATGATAAATTCTTTGCAATTATGTATGTTGAAGCATATTTAATTATAATAATTAGAGATTTATTTTTTATAAAAAATAAGAAACGATTACAAGCAATAACTTGAAGATATATAAAAAATAATAGAAGAAGATATAGTTAATGTGAATGCTCCTAACATACCTGAAGAGCTAATTAAGTAATTAAATTTATTTTATTTGGATAAAATAAACAAATAATCTTTAATACTAATAGACGCTAAGATTAAGATTAAAGTATTAAGGAGTATATGTAAGAAAGAAAAGAATTAGTAAAGAAAAGTATAGATGGATAAAAAGAAAAACTATAGTTTATTTAAAATTTTACAAATGAATTTGAGAAGAGTTTAAAAGAGTATAAAATTTTACCTGATTCTTGAAAAAAACAGCTTATAAATATACAATATTTCAAAATAGTTTTATGCATATAAGACATTTAGTTTATATCTTAAAATTATTTCAAAATTTTTATAAAATTAATATTTGAACTGATTTGATTTGTAATATAAATTTATTTATTTATTTCTATTTTAAAAGTATAAAAAATCTTCAAATAAACAATTTTCTTCCTGATGAGAATAATGAAATTTTTTTATTCTATATGCAATATCAATTATTTTATCAATTAATTATATTTTTTGGATACTTGCATTTTATTTTAGTAGTAGTATTTGGATAAATTATATTATTAGTAATACTTTAAATACAATAAAAATACTAAACAATTAATATATTTTATTTATCTTTGTTTTAATTAATATTTATTAAACCTTTATTTATTTCAACTTTAGTTTTTGTAAAACAAAAATGATTTAAAAAATGGTCTAAATATGAAAATCTTAGAAAATAAGATAGTATTTATGATTAATTATAAAATGAAATTGGTTATTAAATTATTTACTAAATTAATTGATTGGTTTTTGATACATTTTAATTTATTTTATTTTAGGATTTTTAACTTCTTAAAAATAGCTTTATATAATCCATATATTTTTAAGGAAGAATAATTAATATGTTATTAGATTTATTTAAAGCCATTTCATTTAATAATAATAATTAAATTGCAAAGGCTAATAATATTTGAACATGTTAAGAATTGGATCCTGTTAATTAATTAATTTGATTGGCTTTATGTATCAATTCCAATCTAGTTATATTAAACCCTTAAAGAAAGTAATTCTATGATCAATATTTTTGTGAATTACATTAAATTAAATATATATTATTAGAAAAGTAAATCTTACTAATTTTTTATAAAATTTGCTTGAAAATCAATAAATAAAAATTAATAGATGAGAAGAAATTATATTATTAACAAAGCATAGACGCAAATAAGATACAGATAGTACCATGAGCAGAAAATGTGGTTGAATAATACAGGGGATTACACTAATCCTTTTGCTAAGCCTGAAGAGGTCAATTTAAATGATACAAGTAGTACTTATTATACAAATAAGCGTAGCATCTCGAACAAACCATTTAATAGCTCAACAAGATCTAATTCACATAATTAAAAAAGGACTGAGCATAAATTGCATCATAGCCCAGATGTAGCTAATTTTTACCCATAAAATTTCTCTGCATAGAAAAGATTGTATGCTCAAGGCATTTAGTAAAATTAGTAAATGCAATCTGATGGAGAATATCTTTAGTACTATGTACTTGAAAAGTAAGACGATGACTGCAATTAAAACTATGGCTCTGACTAAATTACTATGGAATCCTTCTAAACACCACAAAAAACTAAAGAACCTAACTATTAATACTACCCTGACAGCTATTAAAAATCAATTTCTCCACCTAAACATTCTCAATACGAGAAAGTATACTAAGAAAATTTCTCAAAATAGCCAATAAATTAAACAAGCGGTATGTACTAAGAATAGTACGAACAATAAAATTCTAAATAGCATTATTTAGAGCCTGCTTAAGAAGTTCCTACAATTTAGGAAGAGTCTAATGAGTTTGTTGATTAAAATAAGATCAATGAAGCCTATTTTTCGATTAATGAAAGTCATATTCATTACTCTGATTAAGAGACTTAATAAAATGAAGGATCACCTAAATATTAGAGAAGAAAGTTTGTCTAATCAAAGCTGGCTTAAGCTCGTAAAAGAGCCATATCAGAAGATAGAAATTTTATAGATAATTCTTATAAGTATACTACAAGCAATAATTCCTCTTTAAATAACTCTTCTTGGATATTTTACAATAATAAAGCTAGATAAATAAAATAAGCTAACGCAGAGTAAGCAATATTTGGCGAAACCATAAAATCTAGAGATAATTTTAATACATCATTTAATCCTTTAGAAAATCAGACCAATGACCAAAACTAAAAATACAATCCAAACCTTCTTAGATAGTATTTTTAGAAAAACAAGCAATTCTAATAAATGCTATATGATGTTAAGCTCCAAGGAAGTAGGTACTATTAAACACAAGTATCACAAAAACCTAGACACAAAATTAATTTTGATTCATAAAATAAAAATTAGATTAAATATTTAAATTAACTAAGTCTACCTAAACATGTAAATGAAATAAACCAACAAAAATAATTTTATTATAGAAAATGTGAGTGTGGAGCATAAGATCAAATTGAATCTATTCGAAATCTATATAAAAAAGAAGGCAGATGCAGTAATTCCTTTTATTAAAACTCTACAATAAATTTTGGCTCAAATTGATTTTATATATGTGTGTATGTAACTTAATTTTGTTAATATTAAATTATCTCTATTTTTTTAATTTTAATCTTTAAAATATTAAATTAGAAAATAAAAATTTCTTGAAGTTTAAATTATCATTTTGAAATTTTTAAATAATTCATTATTTTTTAATTTGTTTTATGTTTATTTAATATTTTATTCATTAAATTAAATAAAATTTGCAGCTTTACTAATACGAATTCAGAAATTTTATTTATTTTAAAAGTAAAACCAAAAATAAATTTTACATCAAAAGCGTTGAATTAATTTAATAAATTTTATGGGTAGTGTATGTACTTTTAATTATATTAAAATAATCAATTTATTTTATTTAAAATTTATTCATTTTTATAGTTTATTTTTTATTTTTTAACACATATTTAATGAATTTATAATTTTAAATTTTACTTAAAAAATTAAAGATAAGATATTTTCTTTATTACAGTATAAAACCAAAAATGAATTTATGTCGAAAGAGTAGAATTTATTTACTAATTTTTATTCTAGTAATCATGTGTTTTTTAATTACCTTACATCTCAAAAATAATCAAATTTTAGGATTATTAAATTAATTTTGTATTCTTTTTATTTGTTTGAATATTATTTTGAAGGTATTTCTGATGCTATGATGCAATTAAGATTTTTGATATCTAAACTATCAAATAACTAAATAAAAAACTAATACTAATAGGCAATAAAATAATATACTAATGGATTTCTATTCTCTTTATCAATCAACTGTATTTGATTCAAGCTCCTATGACAAAGTAGATATCTGTACAAAGCATTAAGATAAAATAACTGGAATAATATAAATTTATAAATTCATAGTAACTAGCAGCTATGATAAATCTATTAAATTTTGGGATGTTCAAAAAAATAAATGCCATAAAAAGATAAATAGAGCCCATGATAAAAAAATTGAGTGCCTTTTAAAGCTAAATAATTCTACTTTTATGAGCTATTAGTAAGATTTTTTATTCTTCTGGAGTTGTAGATAGATGAAAATAGTTAAAAAAATTTGTATTTTAGATTTAGAATATAATCCTTAATATGAAATATGTACAAAATTTAACTAATATATATTAATTAATACTGTCCATTAAGACTAAATATTTTGCGTTGATACTATAAATGGTACTTCTCAAAATGAGTAGTTTGAAAATTTTCCTAATAGGATTTCATCATTTATTTCCTTAGATGAAAATTTTATTGCTGTAGGCTATAACAAAATTCTTATTTACGAATTTAAGACTAAGCTTGTTAAATAAAACATAGAATATACTAAAAAGGGATATGATGAATTAAGTCTGATCAAATTAAATAAAGAACTTTTAGCAGCTGGTAGTATGCATGGATTTATTTTTATAGCTAATTGGAAATAAGGAACAATATTAAGCAACTTATATAATAATGGACCATTAGTAAAGTAATTGCTTTTTATTAAAAATAAGTAATAGAAATAGCAATACATACTATCTATTAATAGAGATAGATCACTTTAAATTTGGGAGTTAAAATCTAAAAAATAGATACAGACATATTTCATGGACAGATAACCCCATATATTTTATATTTATAATAATTCTAAAATTGTATCGGCTGATAAGATTAGAGAAGAAGTCTAAATAAGATAAATAAAATTTTAAGTTCATAATTAAATTTTATGATAGGCAATTAATTTCCAAAATTTATTAGCATTTTTTGATAATCGTTGCATAGTATTTAATTATAATATCATTTATTTGTCCATATGTTAAAATAATAAATAAATTATATAATAGATAGTTATAATTAGTGATAAGAAAAGGTTTTAAATTATGGGTTCTCAAATTTTTTTTGTTTTAAACTTTAAGTTCGCGTAAGATTTAGTTCGCAAACTTAGAGTTTATCTCAAATACCTGTATTATACTATATGATATTTTTATTTTTTTTATTGTTCAATTTATTTAAAAAACTAACTTTTAATAATTTAAATAAACAAATAATATTTAAATTGTTTTTATTATTCAATTTAAAAAATGAATATTATCAAGTATTTTTTAACTTATCAAAATTTAATTTTCTGTTCACCACCCTAAAAAATAGTTTATTCTAAGTTTGGGGTTGGGGTTGGGGTTGGGGTTGGGGTTGGGGTTGGGGTTGGGGTTGGGGTTGGGGTTGGGGTTGGGGTTGGGGTTGGGGTTGGGGTTGGGGTTGGGGTTGGGGTTGGGGTTGGGGTTGGGGTTGGGGTTGGGGTTGGGGTTGGGGTTGGGGTTGGGGTTGGGGTTGGGGTTGGGGTTGGGGTTGGGGTTGGGGTTGGGGTTGGGGTTGGGGTT